>NW_011336769.1:312574-348941 GCF_000735185.1 Notothenia coriiceps | reverse complement strand
TGAAGGTTTGTGGTTTCTGGAGTAACAAGAATGTAATAGTTATGGAAATAAGATCGGAACTGACATTTGTTGACAACCCAGGCCTCAATGCTTTCTGCATTTAAACAGATTTTAGCTGGCCACATTATTTTGCAAAGGTCTGCTACTATCATCAACTCTTTGTGATCCAAAAAGATTGCATATAATTATGAGAGACAAAGCACAGGCGTTTCTGAATAAAAAATCTATGTAATCCCGCGGCCAAACCATTACGGTTGCTTAAAAATACATCGGCTCATTATCAAAGCATGGCCAATACAACAAGGCTGGGTTGTGCACTGTATCCTGGATCTGCTAGTGTGTTTTTTGAGTGACTAATACATTTTATTTTAATCGTCCTCCAGATGGTCCTCGTCACACTCAATAAGCGGCAGCACCCTGCTCAAAGTGGACCGGCCTCACATTCATAAATACTCAACTTAACACTCAGAGGCATTTTGCCGTAGCAGTGTACAATTTGGCTAAGACTTATACTTATGTATCAGCAATGCATGGCTTTTCTCTTTAAAACTATTGGTTTACGCTTCTTTTTCATGCAGCTCAGCCAGTCCCAAATATATTGTTTCCTTCTAATCCAGAATCGGCCCATGTGGTGTGGCAGTGACCTCCCTGTTCATGAGAAATCCCATCAAAAAACACCTTATTATAAATATACTATGGCATCGCTCCTGGAAAAACACTACCCCATTTTGTATTCTTAACATCATATTGAGTGTTAGCACACTGCAACACAACTCCACCCTGTTCATAAGTCTGTCTCCACAAGCATGCCAATGAAGCTTTACTCTGAAATATTTCTTTTAGGCTTTACCATGGCCCATCGATCACATCATGTAAACAGCAATCATGGCATCCTGCTGTTCAGACTTAAGTAGTTGCTTAGTAGAATGTCAGGAAAAGCAACCAATCATTATGTGTAAAAAAACCAAGCTGGACTCACTCAGGAAAGGCAGCCACAGTGGGTGGGCTTGGGGGCTAGAGCAAAGGCTGCAGCACCTTCAGCGGGCGGGCTGAGAGCACGACCTCCCTTTTTAATACCGCTGCCTTCGATTATCATTTATTGGATTAAAATACACAAAAGGCGGTGATTCATTCTCCCATGGGCTTGTTATCTTCGTTTTAATTAATCTTATTAAAAAAAATCAAGGGCTTGAGGCCTTCTCCTGCTAAATGCGGTCTCAGTTCACAGAGGGGCTGGTTAGTTGGCAACTGAGGCCTGTTTCATGCTTAATTAGCACACCTTAGCAAAGTATATCTGAGGAGATTGTACAGTCGGGGAGACCGCTTGGCGGTCTGAGCAGCACAATAGCATTTTTATTCACCACCAGCATCAATGACAGTTCACTGATACTTTTGCAGGGTCCTGTGTAAAAAACACTCGTGCATTAAACATCATCGTTGACACCTGATGGCAACACTGGACAGAAGTATTAGAAATAGCAGATATAATACCATTGAATCTAACAATCCACTCATTGGTTTGTGAACTAACATGAAGCTGTATGAAAAGGCGAACAATTCTAACTTAGTAAAGAGGAGGAGAAACTGGCTAGTCACATTTACGCTGCTCTCAAAATTCCCCAAAAATTTCCCAAACCAAAATATCATACTTAAAACTAACCTGGTATTGTCGTGTTCCATAAATAGTAAAGATAAAGAGTTGAGTTTTTTTCATTGGCGCAGTTAGCCACGGTGAGGTATGAGTAACAGCTCATGTACCAATGTGGAATATAATTAACACTTTCTTACATTTTCACTGTTTGTGATTAAAGACAAATATGATATTGGTGAAACTAGCTACAACCTCTGTGCTTCAGCTTTCAATACTCGGAATCACACATAAGGCATCAAAGATTAAACAGCATTTAGATTGTGTTCCTGATTTGGGCTAGAAGATTGAACTGTAAAACTGATAGATCTGGTCCTGATTCATGATTGGCTGAGGCACCTATTCAACCTGTTAAACACATACAAGCTTTAAAACAGTAATGCACACGTTATGACTCAACATTTCATTGTGATCAACTGTGCCTGACTGTACTGTCTTAAGATCACTGTTAATTACAGCTTTCTATTTCTGGCTTGATTCTATATCATACGGCGTATGACAAGCTTAAATTTATGTTTAGCCATTAAGGCGATCCGGAGACAAATGCTCATTCTTCTCTCTGCTTGGCGTAAGGAACTGTTCAATGTTTACCCCTCTTTGCTTTTCATGTCTGACTACACTGAGCTTATAAGTTTTAGACACTAGAACACGTGTTATATACATGCACCTAACTGATTTTGTACATACACACAGTTGGAGTAGTATTCAAAAGTGAGAGATACGATTGCATACAATAAAATCAGGCACAATACCAGTATATGGACTTAGGAAACTAGCATATGACACTTATGTAGCGCCGCCAGAAGCTTCAAGAAAGAAGACGGATCCTTCATGGTACAGACTAAACTTACAGAATTTGTGTTTATCTGTATGATCAATAGATCATAGATTTGATATATTCCATCCTGCTAAAGATAACTGATTTGGTGTTTTCCCCGAGTGAATAATAAGCCACTCCAATGGAAATATTGTATTATGATGGAACTCCATATTTTGATAATATTAGAATAGTGCTAAAGCACACAGTGTAAGCCATCAGAGCTGTTTTTCAGGATTTACAGCTCGAAAATGAGCATTCCCAGAACAAATGACCATAACTTCCCTACTTAAAACAGGGTTAATTAATAATATGTTTCTCAACAGCAGGTTTACCATCTGTGAGATTGGATGTAGCAGTGTCAGATCAATTATAGATGTTTTATTTTAAAGTCATTTCAGATTGAACATAGTAAAAAAATGTAATTATTGTGTCCTTCCAAAGAAAAAAAAATACTTATAGTGGAAAACCACCTTGATGATGGGATGGTGACTAAAAGCTTTAGAGATCCAAACACACATAGTAATAAGTACCCTGTATGGATTGATCCGCAAAAAACCAGTTGAAATTTGACCTTTTTAGAGAGATTAGCAAAAAAAAACACTTCTGGGATCATTTGGGTGGATTTTCCATATCATCTTGGCCCCCCTTGCTCGATTTTTGCTGATTGACAATCTTCTTTCTAACCGTCAAGAGCCAATGGAATCAAGGGGAACTCCCATACTCCTTATTGGTAACTGTGTGGTGTGAGACTGCGCTAGCCGACGCGGAAGCTGCGATAACTCCTGGGTGCTACCATCAGCACCCCAGAGTATCGCAGCTTCCGGTTTTTGGGCTATGCGTTCAGTCTCACAAGCTTTAGATGTGCAGGCTCCACTACTTGGAACAGTCTGCAAAAAGAATGGAAAATTACCAATCGGTTCCACTACATGTTTTAAGCTCGTTGGATGCTCACAATCAGATGCTGTTGGTACTGTACATGTGGATAGATATGTAACCTTGTAATCCCTGTAAATGTTGTTGTATGATGTCCTTTTTGTGTTCGTTGTTTATGTTGTTGCTCTTCATGTGGAACCTACGCTGCAGCTCTCCCTTGAAAAAGAGATATTGATCTCAATGGGATTTCACTGGATAATAAAGGTTTTGAATTGGATTGAACGGCCAGCTGAATATCACTGATTTTTGGTATTCTGATTACGTAACGCCGTTACATGTATCCGTTACAACCAACCCTGTGTATATCTCTCCGGACTGTCCACCAGCAGACGAAAAACCCCACCTATCCGCCTCTTCCAACCGCGCGCGACGAGGAACCGTGTGGCAGAGTTTCCCGTTAACATTTTTTTTCTTGTGACAGGCCCAGCAGCAGAGAGGTGGGGAGGGGAGACGTGGGGGAGAGGGAGGCGGGGGCTATTTCATCGTTATCAGAAAATGATCGTATAGATCGCTGCTAGATGAGGGCAGTGGGGGCTCTTCTTGGAGTCTGGCTTTTAAAAAAAAACTAAAGTTCATTAGTGAACTTTGAGCCATCATTTATTTTGCAGGCAGCTCTCTGCCTCTCTCACGTTATTATGGCGCGCACCGGAACCAACAATCAGTTTTTACCGTAAATGAGTTCGGTTCAGAGGACAAAACACATACAACATTAATTAAACTCGATATTTGTTCACTTGAATTTCACTTTGAATGCTTGGATATTCTCAATGGGTGAATACATTTTTTTATAATAATAATAATACAAAAATAAAAAATAAAAAAATGACACCGAAGCTTTCTCAGGGTGGGCCAATGAGTAAACTGGGTGGGCCTGGGCCCACCCTGGCCCTATGGTGGCTATGCCACTGCCTGAGACACAGTGTCGTGAAAAAAAGAAAAAAAAGGACCCGCCGAGGGGGGCTTTGGGGCTTAACAGGTTATTAAAAGTTGATAAACAGTTAAACTCGCCTGCTTTCTTGCTGAGAATGAGATGAGAAGATTGATAGCACTGATGGAGAAATAAAAATCTTTTCATCCAACCATCTGCACAAATTAAAAACTATTCACTATTCAAGTTTGGTAGCATTTATTGTACTGTGAAAAGCTTGCTTTGGTAAAACACATACACATATTGGTATACAAGAAAACATATTGTACCAGAAAAAAGAGCAGTGTGATGGAGGCTCGGGTGGTCAGCAGAGCTCAGTGTGGTCCCTGAGGACCGGCCCGGCTCGTCCCCACAGCAGACTACTAGCCTACTTTGTATTTTGATGATTCTCTAAAAAGCCCAAAGACAAACAATGGGAATGCCTGGAGTGTCATTTATAACAGCCAGGGTTTAAGATCCCCTCTTCGCGCGTGGAAACCAAATGAAAGATCAGAGTGGAAGAAGATTGAAATGCTTATTGTGTCTTGGCTGCAGCTCAGTCCGTCACCTCCCAGTGACCTCCTGCTCCCCTGAGGAAACGCATCGCGGCTGCCAGCAGACAAACAAATTGTTCTTACAGTTAGAAGTCAGCATCCTAAGCCATAATCCATTTTACAGCCTTTAGTGTCTTCCCGCTTTCTCTCAAATCCACATGTCTGTTTAATCCAATGCATTAAAAGGAGTGTTGCATAGTTCTCTTGCACTATTCAGCTGTAGTCTTAAATGATTGTCATTACATGACAATGCACAGATAGGGTTTGGAAAGAATGGTGTATGATCAGTTGATTAATGAGCTGTCTAAGCTGTTGGAGAGGTAGCTTTGGTATTATATACACAGGGATTTACATGGTGATAGAGAGCAGAGCCACTGTCAATAATTAAGCTCTTTTTAAATGCGTCCAGTGGTCAATGACCGGCAATTCATCAAAATAACAGCTCTCTTTGTAGTCCTTTTCAGATCTTTTTTGCAAGTTTCCAATGTCCAAAAGTCAAAATTACAAAAAGGGAGTTTTATTAGGAAGAATAGTGCAAGGTTAAGAACAATATATTCAGTGTAATGTTATTTACAAATGGACTATTATTAGATAGTCTCATGGGGGAAAAGTGGCTTTATTAGCTGATTAAAAACTAAGTTCCACCCTTTTACAGTTGGCGTTGGTACACGTGAAATGGCAATGGTTAGATGCAGCTAAATCTATCCAGATGTGCAGCCACTTGAAAAGTAGATATGATACAATCTACCCTTCAATTGGTTAAACACTGATACATATCTGTAAGTATACATATGATTACAGGTTTTCTAGAATGGTCTGCTTTGTAACTTTATCTATGCTTTTAACTTAGTCCTGTCGAAAGCGATATCTTCATGTTCTTTTGATGCCTAATTTGTGTGTAGGAATGGGTCTAATTTGTTCTTAGATAAAACAGAATGTGACAGCTTTTCAAATGGAATAAACCACAATTAAGCGTCAGGATATTTATCACTGATCCACATCTGAAGATTACATGGCAGGAAATATTCAGAATATTCCTCTATTAAGCACCATTTTTTTATCTGTTGCTCCAGGCATCATACATAGGCTTATACATTACAGCTTCTTTCCCACTGGTAAAAAAAAATGCATAAAACAACCACGAACATCTGGCTTTTGTTTTAAGTGGTAAAGATTCAAATTCATTCATGCTAATGTTCTCACCAGATAAAGCTTATTGATACCGGATGCAGCCTAAAGTGAAACTATAATGCATTAAAGCAACAGGGAATTTTACTGATCATCATTACAACACACTGGACTCAAAGTAAACCTGTCGAATAAGTAACATATATATAAAACACTTAGGTCACCACCATGGAATCTTTCCATGTTTACCATCCCAGCTGGTGCACCTTTACAAAAAAACAAAAAACAGAAAGGCATTCACCTTTACCTGCAATGTTAAATGAGTTCAGTGGCTATTTTAATCAGGTTTTCCAGTATTTCACAATCTTACATAAACTCATTTTGGTAAAAATAAAAGTGTATACTGTATGTGGCTTCCCCCATGTTTAATGTTATACTTGTTGTGGTGCATTCTGCTTCATATAAAGTATAGATGGTATAATGATTGTCACATTTAGTTTGTTCGTAAGCCCCACGGACCCGGTTCCGGGGCCGAAATCGCGTCATTTGCAGGAAACAAGGTCTAAGGAACCTTAATATTTAATAAACTCTGAATATGTTATATCCATATAACGGGAAAAAACTAATTTAACTGATCTTTTTCATTTTCTTTTAAAAAAGAAAACTGGTCTTCAATGGCGATAAAAACTATGCTGTAGTTAATCCATAGGTTAATATCCAATGTGACTGTGTCGCCTTTGAAATGTTATGATAATCTATAAGAAATAAAACTGCAATTCCGTTTTCAAATATCAGAGCAGGCCATTCCTTCGCTCTGTAGGAAGATTGAATGCGCAAAGACGCCACTTTTTTTTTTAACATGAGTGTGTGCGGGACGTTTTCCCTTCGATTCTATTGGCTCTAACGGCCTGTCCACACGGCGGCGTGCGTTGACGCTTCAACGCTTCTGCCCATTCAATTTGAATGGGGTGACGTTACACTTTGCCAAACTGCGTGGGAGCGTCGCTTCGCTTTGCTCGCTTCAAAAGTTGAGCAATGTTCGACTTTTGAAGCTTCAACGGAAGCGTCAGTCAATCGAATCATATGCCAGTACAAGCTCTAGCCAATGAAACCGTGTGCTTGTGTGTACGGGGCGGAAGATTCATGTGATTGGTTGTTTGTCGAGCTTCAGACACGCCTGCCGGCAAGCTTCAACGCACGCCGCCATGTGGACGCTGCTTAACGGTCAGAAAGAGACGTCACATGTCAAAATCGAGCAAGGGGGGCCAGAGATAAGGAAAATCCACCCAAATGGCCCCAGAAGAGGTTTTTGTTGNTTAACCCTTTTAGAAGGGAAGATATGGTCATTTGTTCTGGGAATGACATTTTCGAGCCTGAAAAACAGGCTCAGGGCTCAACACGTTAACAGGTGAAATAATGTTATTTCACCTGTTAACGTGTTGAGCCCTGAGCCTGTTTTTCAGGCTCGAAAATGTCATTCCCAGAACAAATGACCATATCTTCCCTTCTAAAAGGGTTAATGCATAATCTTTTTTTTCTCAAAGCAATAATAAACCTGTGAGTTGGATGTAGAAAAGTCAGAATCAATATAGATTTTTTTAATTTGAATGTAAATTCAGATTGAACATAGTAAAAAAATGTAAATGATAGTGTCCGTCCGTCAATAGTGTCCGTCCGTCAATGTCAACTGGGTGGGCCAGTTGACTCATTGGCCCACCCTGAGAAAGCTTCGGTGTCATTTTTTAAAATGTATTATTATTATAAAAAAAAGTATTCACCCATTGAGAATATCCAAGCATTCAAAGTGAAATGCAAGTGAACAAATATCGAGTTGAATTAATGTTGTATGTGTTTTGTCCTCTGAACCGAACTCATTTACGGTAAAAACTGGTTGTTGGTTCCGGCGCGCGCCATAATAACGTGAGAGAGGCAGAGAGCTGCCTGCAAATGATGGCTCAAAGTTCACTAATGAAGCCAGACTCCAAGGAGAGCCCCCACTGCCCTCATCCAGCAGCGATCCAGGGCCAAGCTCTCCGACTAGTCCGGAGACTGTTACGGCCTCTTGCTCCACGGCGCTAGCAGTGCTCCCTCCCGCTCCCGGTCGTCAGCATGAAGCAGGTGTGGGCCTACCCGCTGGTCTGCCTGCAATTGATGAACCGCCTTCACAGCCACAATTCAAGAAGTCCCCTTACACTCTAAATCCTGGGAAAGCAAGGTGCTTCTCATCGAGTTGGTATGGAGATTTTCCCTGTGTGGAATACAGCGCAAGTAGGGACGCGCTTTTCTGCAAAATGTGCAGACATTTCCCCAGCCCAGGAGCTGAAGGTGCATTTACGATGGGTATGTAGACTGGAAGCACAGCGTAACTCGTTGGAGAGACATACAAAAAGCGAGGACCAAGTCCATGAGCAGGTTTGAATGTTACAACCTATTGTTGCTGTTAGTGCAATACAAGAGTAAATATCCCAATTTGTGTTCTGTGAAACTGAAAGGAGCGGAGATTAATCTACATATAAAGACGGAGAAAGTAAAAGATAACGTTTATGTTTAAGTTTAGCACCCTCCAAAGAGGCACAAAGTTGGTATTAACTATAATATAAACTTGTAGGTTGTGTCCTAATTCGTTTGTATGCTGTTTTGTAGCTTTGCTGTCTGTTTACAGTTAACATTTGGTAGTATGCTAAAGTGATTCTAATACGAATGGAGCCTAAATGTATTTGTTATTTTTGTGTCTTTATAGCTCTTACGTTGATATTGGACATTTCAATAAATTAATATCATCAGTCAAGTCTTCGACCATTATTCGGAGGGAAATGCTACAACGATGCTTGGCAATGGGCATTATTATATATTATTATTATAGTCCAGGCCTACCTTAAAGTCATTTTCCCCCCTGGAAAAAGCCAGCCCACCCTATTTTATACAGGCCCGCCCTAAAGTATATTTCTGCCTACGCTACTGATTCCAACCAAACAGAAGACAAACAGAAGTGCAGTGTCCCAAAACACAGCTAATTAAAACAGGAAGTAGATATGTGTGTTTTAAAAGAATGTCAGAGAAAAAAAATATATATAATTTATCGCTCTACCTTTATACCTTTACAGTGAACAGTGTCAGTGGGAGGTTACCTGGGGGGTTGTAGCGGTCGCCCAGCCGACCTTCCCAGGCTCCGTCGCTGTCCTCGTCAGAGTCAGAGTACGACTGGACCAGCTGCAGGCCTGTGGCCCCGCTGCCGTGGACCAGGCGGACCTGGCCCCTGCAAACACATAAACACATTCAATCCAAATTAGATACACAATGGAAATAATATAACCCTCCTCCACAGGAAATACTGTGCATGTAAAATAATTTCAAGGGAAATCGGAGAAAATTGGAACAGAGTGTTGAATTTACTCATACTTAAATGTTCATTCAGACAACAGATTGGTCCAGCAGCAGCACAATGGGGAGACAAGCTAGCAGAAGTGCCATTGTGTTGTGGGTAAAGATTTAGTCTTGTAATGTTTTTTTCACTCCAATGTAACACATGGAGGATCAAAGGACCTGCCGCTGTTAAGGATCAGTGCTTAAATGTGTGGTGGCTCACAGGAGGAATATTCAAACATTTCCCAGCCACTTAAACGGCTTTAAAAATCAAACATGTATAAGGATTGGAAATTCCCCAATTCCCCCAACACTTCTTAGCTTTAGTGATGCAATGTAATGAGCGGTTTACAATATTTGTTCCCTTGACAGACATTTAGGATGGTCTGTAGATTTAACAGGATGTCAAGGGATGAGTTGGTACATGTTTTAAGTATTCACTCACGCTACCTTTACAAGACGCCAGAAAATATTAAATACCATTTTTTACTGATTGAACGCTTTTGTTAAAAATGAATAGAGACAAACAACAAACTGGGCACAGAGGTGCAAAGTACACATGTTATTGATGTGTTTTACTATTAAGGCCACTAAAACATCCTCTCTCTTCACCTTCTCAGTAGGTAAGCCAGCACTTCAGCTAAGTCAACGTCCTCCTCTGAAGCTGCCGGTCGGTCTCCTTGCTGCCTGTCGGCCGTCCTGCGGCCCCGGCTGCTGCTGCTGCTGCTGCTGCTGCTGCTCTGGTTCGGTTCTGCTGCGTCTGACTGCTCAGCTGGGTTGCCACTGGAAGAGCCCCTTCCTCCAGACATCCCAGAACTGGACTGAGAGCCCATAGACTGAAGAGGGCCTGGCAGGGAGAATCATTTGGAAATTAAATGACAGTTTTAGATTTACCTGGGGAAGCCATGTACACAAATAACAGGGTAATAATGTGTATTAATTGGAAATGATGGCTCGCAGTTTAAATCAAGTCTCTAAATAATTCCCTTTTACTCATGTGCTCTACTTTATTTACAGATATTTGTACTTTATTTCATCCTGCTTTATACCTCTACTTCACTACATTTCAGGTGGAAATGTTTGACCTATTACTCTACTACATTAATTTAATAACTTTAAAAGTCACTTGACAACAAATTATACATCAATTAATAAATAATTATGTATTTATTTTTGTAAACCACACAGAAGTATTTAAAGTTTCACCTTCAACCAGCTTCAATATTAAGTAATTACAAATGAATGCATCAATAATTATATTTAAAAAACCATCATTATATGATTCTGAAATGGGACATTCAGTGCATCAAAACAACATTTACTTTTGCTATTAGAAGTATATTTGAATGCTAATACTTTTTCAATGTATTCATTGTTCTTAATATATACTATTGATATTATAACTAAAGTCAGAGATCTGAATACTTGTTCTATCAGTTTTTATCTTATTCACCAAGTACCTCAGGTCGTATAACAATAAAGGAAAAGAGAAACCAGAAGTTAGGTAAAAATGGCTGAACTAGACAGCTTTGTTTTAGCTAAACTGTCATCGTCAATTCCAGTTAGTTGCTCAAGCCATTGTACTACCACTTCTTCAAATACTCAAACTCCATGTCCTGAAAACAAATCGACCAGCATCAGTGTACAGTACGCTAGCTCTAATGATTGAGGTGCAGAGGTTGGTGTTGCAGAGCTAGCTCAGATGCTAAAGGTACCGTTTGACTGTCAGACGCTCTTCTTGACAGCTCGTCGGCCAAACTCTTTGTCGTCTCGGTGCGAACTTAACAATAAAGCAAACGCGTGACTCCCGCAAGGTCTAATATATAACGTGTATCACACACAATGGCTGACGTTTGGCAGCACAGTGTTTTATCAGTAAGCTAGCAGGGCCAGTCCGTGAATCGCCATGTTGTTTACAAAAGTGTGAAAAAACCCTGCGCGTGCCCCTGCCCTTCGCTGTCACGTGATCAGCCGCGCTGTCGCTCCTGCCAGATGTACTGATAACAAGTTAACTGAAAATCAATGGGACACTTTGCATAGTTCAAAACAAAGCAGTGTTGAGGTTTGAAAACTGCTTCACAAAACTAACAATTAAAACAAATATACAGAGTAAACTATAAAGTGAAAGGCAGAAACCAGAAACAAAAATAAGATTTTAGGATTTACAGCTTTAGCATAATAACATGTTCAAATGTTAAAATATGCCTCTGAGCATTTCAAAGATGAGTTGATTTTGGTAGATGTCTGTGTGTGCTCTTTAAGGATCACGTAAAAAATAAATAAGAAATAAAGGATATAGTCCAAATTCCTGAACACATTAAAAGATGTCACAATTTAGAGGCAATCTTGAATTTGCAGCACATTTGTTGTTTAAGGCATGTGTTCATAATCTCATAATCCATACATGTTTGACATTTGCCTTATACTATAGCCAGGCTGGATCACCTGGTCCCAAGCCACAGATTCACTGTCTTGTTGTTTGTTCAACTGAAGAATAATTAAAAACTGAAATGTCATGTCATGTCACGCCCTGCATATATAAATAGTCAAACAAAAACATTCAATGTCGCAACAAGCTGTTCAATTGAGAAGCAATTTGCTGCATTAGTAATAGTTTGGGATGTAAATCTGGAGGTATCTCACAGAATGTGAATCCAATCATGGTTCAATATGTAATGTGCATATTCACACAAGGGTCAATGTGTCGACATTTTTAGGGGTATTTAGGTTAAAGCAGTTCAAGGTGGATATTTGGTGATGTGGCCTGTTATTAGAAATCTCCCCTAATATGTAAGACTGTGCTGTTCTGGGGTGCAAACAAGAATCAGGTGCCTCACGTCATTATTTGCCAAAACCCCTCAGCTGAAGCAGAGATGCTCATTTTAGTTACGATTGTTTCCATATGTTAATTATTTGTAAATAATTCATCCAGTAAAAAAGTTCTACATTAATGCAGCACTGTATTGCTATCAAAGTAAGACATTCTCTGTCTGTGCAGTCTGTTGTGCCAAAAACAAAGGTGGGTTGAACATGTAAACATAGGCTTAAAGGTGACCTTAAGGCGGTCTCAAAAGGTTGAACATATGATCAATATTCATTCATGCTTTATGCAACACTTGTAATTACTGTGTTTCATGCAAAATGTAAAGTAGAATATTGTTTTGTGTTATCTTGTATGAAGGATGCAGCTGCATTAAGTTTGAAAAGAAAGCCAGATGTGCAGGGTAAGTTAATGTTTGTGCATGAAGTTGGCCTCCAGCTGTCCGAATGCAGACTGATACACAGGAGAAGCGTTGGTGTGTTCCTCTCAAATGACTGATGATTGCTCTCGGAGTGAAGTTGCCTATGTATCACATTACCATTCATTGTTTACAATTTGTTATTGTGTGTGTGTCACAGGTGTCCAGAGAAAGGTCCCAAAAACAGGTGTTGGTACAGTAGAGACATCATCAACAGAGCAATCCAGCGGAGGGCTGATTTCAAGCTCTCACCTCCGACTGATTGGTCACAGCCTGAAATTGAAGACGACGATCAATGCTTGACAGTGGTAACCCATCTTTTGTCTCTCTCTCTCTTATGGAGGAATCAGTGTTGTTGTTGCAGTACTGCAGATATGGATGATTGTGCGGATTTAAATGAAGTCCTAGATGAAAACACAGCAGTAGACTCCTGCAGCGTCTGCATATTAATTACAATGAGATATATTTTGCTTCAAATGAGCATGCTGCCTTTTGCTCTTGTAGCGGCTACTTTAACGTATCACATCATAATGAAAAAACACGCTATGATTTAATACACAAGTCAAATGTTCTTTTAAAACGTAAAGCTCAAATATAGGCCAATTGATTGATTATAATGCAAATTATAGAAACATCAACATAAAAGTTACATATTTATAGAATCTACTGCCGAGTGGAGCTGCAGAAAAATGAATCACACAGGAGGTTTGATGATGTAAGACCAGGGGAAGATATATTTCCACCTCTCAATCATCTCTCGATAGACAAGAATAATCCAGCTGCTGAAGTCAGCTTAAAAAATAGCCATTTCTGCCCTATCACCTTCTTCAGGGAGTGTCATAAATGTCTGAACATCTGTTATTTAATACAACACAGTACAAAACAATCATTGTTAAAGGCAGTGAACAGTATTGCACCCCACATTTATTTGCAGTATTCACACTTCCTCTCACACTCTCCATATTACAGCCAGACAAAAATATAACTGTTGCGTGTAGGACACAACCATTAACCAACCTGCAAGTGTACATTTCAAGGGCCTATTGTTTTCTAAAATTCCTAATGCAGGATGGGGGATTGAGGTCTTTACAGTAAGTGCATATACTAAGTCTGGACAATTCATAGATAAAATGTAAAAGGCTCATTTACACAGATATGACTATGTACATCTTAAAAACAATTTAACCATTTGTGTTACAGATATGTCCTACAAAATATGTTCGCTCAGTAGTCTTGCAAAGTGTTCTGGGCAATTACTCCTAAGGTAAGCATGCATTTTTCCTTCAACACGCTTATCTCCAGTCAGACCTGTAAAAAGGAAGAACATATTTAGAGATTAGCAACATATGTCATATTGCAGGTATATAATGACTCTGAATGACTTAAGGATTGGGCAGTTTGACAGGTTTGAGCTCACCCAGCTTTCCAGCCGTTCTCTGAATCTTGTTCAGGGCCGACTGCATATCTCCTCCCTCTGGAAGTAGGACCTCTATCTCCCCCACATGGAAGCCAAAGTCAGCTTCATCAAGATCTACCTGCACCCCTTCCTCCTCTAAAGTAAACGACTTCCTTACTGTTGTAAACTCTGCAAAGCACACAAGATTATTTCTGCTCATCCAAGACTCCTCCTCTTGCGAGGGGCTCGTCTCCGTCTCACTGTCCTCACAAACGTCTTTTATGACCTCTTTAACTCTCAGTTGAATTTCAGGCAGATTTGTTATCTCCTTGTAGCGGGAACACATTGCTGCTGCTCTAGATTGTTCTCCAGACGTCTCTTCTGCCTTGTCCGCTGTTGTTGGGCACTTCAGCTCCCAGCACCCTTTACGTTTACGCAGCCACATGTCTTTCAAAGTAAGGTCAAACTTTGGGGTGTCAAAGTACTGGTCACAAAACTGCCGTTGACCAAGACACACTGCTGAATAAAAAAGAGGAAGAGAAATAGATTATTGAAAAAATGTATAACTAAATATAAAAAACTAACGAGGCTGATTCTGATTATTTAAACGTCATTATTAGCAAGAGACAGATGGCCAGTGTCACTGCAGTTACAGTGCAATCCACAGCAATTAGTATCATTAAATTCCTTCAGTGAAGATTTAAAAATGGATGTGGATCAAAGCATCATGTAAATGCCTCAGTTCATAATTTACACATGAGTAATGTTGTAGTAGACACATTAAACACATACCCCCGATCTCCTCCAGGGTTTTCAGAGTGTCGGCATTGCACACAAATTTTCTCTCCACTTCAACACTCATCTGAAATAACAGAACAAGATCAAAACCAACAATACTGTATGGTCACAAATACAACTGAAGATATGATAATGATCTGTATGGTAAGAATACTTAGAGGCAGGTGTAAGTTTTATATGAGAATTATAAGATTATATATAATGAGAAATTTGCTTTATACATACAAAATAAAAAATAAAATGTATCAATACAAATAAACTCCCAGAAATAAAATAATCTAAATAAATTCAAAATGTTATTCCATTTAACTTTTTAGTGTAACATGAGTTTAACAAAGGTATGCACAACTAATCAGAGATGGAAAAAGTACTCAGATCTTGTACTTGAGTAAAATTAGAATTACCAGAGTGTAGGAATACTCTGTTACAAGTAAAAGTCCTGCATTCAAAATGTTACTTGAGTAAGAGTACAAAAGTATTAGCATCAAAATATATTTAAAGTACTTAAAGTAAAAGTACTCATTGTGCAGATTGACCCATTCCACAATAATATATATGATATGTTTTATAATGATTGATCATTAAAGTGTTATCAAAGCTGGTAAAGTTGCAGTTAGTTTTAATGACTTTGTATACTGCAGGGTAGCTTGTGAATTTACTCCAGGTGTAACTAAAGCCTGATTTAAGAGTTGATTATATTTCACATCATTAATCAAAATCTGCAAAGTAATTAAATAAGTGGAGTAAAAGTACACAATTTACCTCTGACATGTAGTGGAATAGAAGTACAACGTAGCATAACATGGATATTTACTTGAGTATTTTTTGAATATTCAAGTAAAGTACAAGTATCTCAAAATTGTACTCAAGTACAGTACTTGAGTAAATGTATAGTTTCGTAACACCACTGCGAGCAATAAACACAACAACAATGTTATACACTCCGTCCTTCTGTAACATAACCTTGGTTGCTCTTGCGTTTAGCAAAATACATTACGTTAAGTATAATTTCATTTTAAAGCTCTACTGCAAACTGTCTGTAAATGCTCCAAACTAAACTGTTATTGTTGTAACAACTGTGTTATTTAGTAATGTCGCAGCAGAGCTCAAGCAGCCACACCTGTCATCATGCACAAGCTCGAAGCTGCTGCATAAGTAGATCAAGTAAAATCACCAAATTGAACTAGAGAGCAGCAAATACCACCATCAAAGTAGAAAACATTACATTCACACACCTTCACAAGTCAAGTCCTAATGTGCATATAATTCGGCACCAAAAAGCCAGCGAGACAATCAATCAGCAGCACAAACACGTCAGCGCAGTTTATTTTGCACAGGCGTAATTGGAGACACCTTTCAGGGTATTCGGGAACATCACTTCCTGTCCCGGTAACGCAGGGGCATACAGATGGTGCAGTTTTAATCCCCTCTGCTTCATAAATATTTATTCCACATACTCGACTGTTTATGTGCGCCACACCTATCATTTCATTGAATTGAAAACAAGTGATAAACGGCTCTCATAGTGCTGCGTAGGGGCTCTGCAGTCACACCTCCATTATTCAGCTTTAATTAACTCGTCACACTCTCTGTGACAATCCAATTTGGCAGAATGGGGACTCATTTTTTATTCACCTTTTAATGTAAAAAAGAGGGAAGATTCAGTGTAATCTAGGAATCGACACACTTTTTGGGAAAAAAAATATAATGCATTTTTTCATGCCTTCTCTTTATTGCTCAATTATGAATCCAGGATTCGTTAATACTCTCTATTATCTGCGGGGTTACATAAGGGATTTGATAGCTGTCCCCTTCTGAATGTCAGCAATCAGCCTTGGGGGGAGCTGTGGTCTGTTTACTATAGGGAAGAGGGGAAGGAGAGAGGCATAGGGCGAATGAAGGGAGGGGGAGAACAGGAGAGCGAGAGAGAGGGAGGGAGAGAGAGAGAGAGAGAGAAAGGGAGGGCAGGCAAGAAAACTTTTCAGTTCTGAGGAGCCACGGAGGAAGCGTGTGTGTGTGTGCGTGCTGGAGCGGCGACCATGCAGGTAAAAACGCATTAGCTAATTGCTCTGAACTTAATTAAACGTCTTTCGCGATCGGTTAATTGTGCTGATTTGAACGGGGAGAGTGGCCTGCGACTGATAGAGGATCGAGCAAACGACGGATCGTGCCCCATACTAATCCGATCCCATATAGAATCCAACATTAAATCCAAACTTTTTTCTACCTCCCGTCTCTCTCTTCGCCTCCCTACACCACCCCCATCGTCGAGGCGACCGCTGCGCACGTACTCCGCTTCAAGTAGCTTTTCAGCGTTTAATTCGTTCGCCAATTACGGCTCGAATCTGTTAAAATTATAGTTTAAATGGCCATGTGTTGCACCGTAAGTATTTAAGGTATGAATTTGAGCGCTAGGACGCGTCAAAAGGGGGTCTGCTGGGCGGCGAGGGAGGAGGGGGAGCGAGTGTTTTCTAACACATCTGTAAACGGAGCCCACGTTCATTAATTAAATGGCTTTAGTCCGACTAGGCCTCAATTTGCGCTGTTGAGCAGCAGGCGGCGGGCGGAGTAACACTACATACCCGACTGTCAGCCCACAATCAGAGGGGTAAGGAAATAACTCGAGGCCGAGGTTTTTGATCAGCGCTAGTGTGAGTATTTTGTATCCTGGGTGAACTCGGTGTATCGGAGCTGCAGTTCCCACCTGGACCAGGCAGAGTTTGCGGAGAGCAGCCAGTTGGAGACAGTTTGAGGAGCGGTTAATTATCTCTGCTAACAGGCTAGCTAGCAAAGTGACACGACTGTTATTAGCTGTTTAGCTGTTTATTAATGTAATGACCGTCTGGGCTCAAACGAGAGCGACATTGTGCATGCGACTGTACTGTGTTTTGCAGTTTCTGAGAAGTGTCTGGCTATCACTGCGGTGTTATTTTCAGTAAACTAACAGCTAACCAGCATTTGTACAAACACGATTGTAATGCGACGTTACAGGGGGGCTTCTAAACCTCACGTTAGCTTGCTAGCTAATTGATTCATCGCTGTTCGGCATAGCTAATTAGACTGCTCATTAATTGGCCAACTATGAGCAGAGATATGTCAAACTGGTTATTATATCTTGGCTTTCAAATCTGAAACTCGACTTCAGGAGCTTTTAGACACGATATAAACCGCAGATATAGACTTTTCTAAACATTATCTGCTCATATTACCCTGCTAGCTTGCTAATTGGCATGACGAGGAAGTGAGCTTTGTAGCTGTGTTGGTATTTCTCCTCATGGGCGAGGATTGCTGTCTTGGTTGCATCTTGGATCACGAAAGCTTGCAGAAAAATACATCAAAGCTGCGTGGTTAAATTCAGACCAGTGGTCTATTTTGACTTCCTTATAACTGAGTGGGAGGGAGTAACAGTTATTTGATTACGCACGTCGAGCTTCAGATCATATTTAATATATTGGCCACGTTACTTGTTCAAAACTGTGGGGAAATAAGTGTTTCCACAGACTGTACTCTTAGTTGTCAAGCAGTGCATGTTATGATCTGGATTGAGCGTTACTCCAAATGTCCTGTAAATGTGATACATTAGTTTGCTGAATGTGAGATTGATTTCAAAGCCTTATTAAACAGTCTAGTATTTAGAATTTTCAAAGGTGCAATGTAAACCCTTCTGAAACCATTAGGTGGGTACTAATTTACATGACAAAGATGTCATGTAAACAATTGCATTATTGTGTAATTTGACACGGTCATTGAAGACTAAGTGTTGGGAACCTCCCTAAACAACAAAATTAATGTCAGAGACCTTTTTTAATTATGAAATACTGATCTAGGAATAGTTTTACTGGTTAAAGGGACACAGCATACCTATTGAAGGCTATGTTAAATTGCCTCAGATTGTTGGTTCCAATAGTTAAAACGCTTGTTACATTATATATATTTATCACAATGGTTTGCTTTTATCTTTTTGGGGTGCTACTCTTTTTCTGATGTTGTTGAAATTACTTAATTTACTTTTTATTCTGCAATTGTGATGAATAATAAGAACAGACCCAGAAAGTGTAGCATTCCTTAACATCTTCCATGTACTTCCTTTCTTGTCAGGCGGAGTCTGGAGAGACATTTAGCACTGAAAGCAATGGAGTGGCTGAGTGGCTGTGCCCCCTGTGCCAAAAAGGGCAACCCAACAGATCCTGCCTGTCTCTACATCTCACTGAGCAACACAGCGTACTTCCATCTTGTGTCGACAATCTGCTGGACATTGTAAGTATGCCCGGGCACCCTAGTCTCAAAGTGTAAAACCTAATTGCTTTGGGTTGTACATAAAATATATGCGTAGTGTTTAATGAGCCCACTTGTTGCTGACTGATATACAGGGGTTGGACCAAATATCACATGCATTGCAATGCTGTAGCTCTGCAGTAAATAGAAATGATGTGATAAGGAAAATTGCATTAGCAAAGACGAACAGGGGTCACAGATTGTCAACGACTTTTAAACTAACTTTTATAAAACATATGAGCTTTACCAAATAAGTACTCACTGCTGATGTACTGTATGATAATTTGTTTCTGTTACTTTATCCTCCCTATGTTGTATATTTTACGTTAGATACAAAACGATCCCTCAGACATACGGATAACCTTATTTGTCCCCTGGTTTGAGAGACACAAGTAAGATTGGTTACATAAAGGCTATGCATTTGACATTTTTATTTAACACAAATGTTTATCCTAGGATGTTACCATATATATTTACATAGTTTAGTGCTCATTAATATTCACATCTTAGTGTTTTGTTAAAGCTGGTCTTTTACATTTTTAATTAAACTTTCCTCAGCCAACAATTTTATATTTACTTTTTTGATTTTTTTCACACAATCAGAAAAAAAAATACACTTAAAGTTTTTCTGCATCGTCTGTCAATTATATATATATTTTTTTCAATTAATAATCTTGTCAGAAATAGTGAAAAATGTCCCTCAGTTATTCAAAGTCAAAGATGATGTCTTTTAAATGATTTGTCAATCCTAAACTATAATGTAAATGTACTTTAAGTATTAATGGATTATCCAAATAGTTGCTAAAGAATCTTCTGTCCATCGACTACCGATTTAGTTACCTAATCATTACTTCTCTATTAATTAGTGTGAATGGGGACTGGGTTGTTTCTGTTCATCACTTATTTATGCAGATTGACAGGCCAAGTTATTTAGATTGTTTCATTGTTTAAATGAGTGTTAAAAGTATTGATTGAGTAGAGATCAAATTATCACCACAATTAACACACTGTTTGCATGGGTGGAGGACAATTTAGCACGTTAAATGCAAAGAAATAGAAGGAATGTCATTGGTGGATGAAATGATCAAAGACCTCTTAATTTATGCCTTTAGGGTAATTTGTAAATTAAAGAGTTGCCAAGCTTGCTATGTGTAATATAACCGCACATCAATGAGTCCCGCCCAAATGTTGTGCTGCTCAAAAGCCACACAGCATTTAGCTCATCTGAAAGGAACCGTCAGTTAGGTTTGCTATGAGAATTTTGCTGACACTCCCTTTCATTTTCTTCCAACAGGCTGTTATAAAACAGGGTTCCAGTAGAGGAGAAGGAAACAAAAGTGATCTTAAGTCTTCAGGTGAGTGTGACAAATACTTTGAAATCATGGCATCATTGAGCACTGTAGTAACACACATGCATGGTTTTCTTTATGTTCTTATAATAACACTGTAATTACCAACCTTTTTTTATCCAGCTAAACCCTAATTACTCTATAATGTAGATATGTGTGGCTCTTTAATTGGGTTGTGACAATTCAAAAGTATATAAATAAAAACCAAGGACAAGCATTGACAATGAAAACTTGCAGATAATGTGGGTTAAAAGGTTGATGAGCTAGATAACTTTTATTCTGTCCTGTATTTGTGTTTGTTCTGTTAGACCTCAGCTTACTAGAACATACAAATGAAACATGTGTTTTTATTTTCACCAGGTGCTGAATCTTCCCAACTGAAGCACGCTGAAGTCAGCGCAGATCCCTGCCAATCTAGTGAGAGTTCAGACGCCACCCAGACGCCTGGAGACAAAGAGATGGAGGAAGAGAGAATAACGGAACCGGAGGGAGGCGACGCTGAGTCAGTGCCAGAAGAGGAGGGAAATCAACTCCCAGGAGCCAAACGGCAAAATACAACTGAAAACACAGAAATCCCAGACACTAGGGACAATTCCGTTAAAAATGGCGTGCAAGCTGAAAATAACACCCAGTCATTCAAATGCAATGCCTGCCAGGAAACTTTTCCCGGCAAAACTGCCTTGAAAGTTCATTACAACTCTGCATCCCACATTCAGAGGATGACAAAAGGCCCTGCAAAACAAGGTGGGGACCTCGATCCCCCGGCTTCCTCGTTTCCTTTCCTTTCTCGGCCATATGTATTATACAAACCCTACCAGTGTGCTACATGTCACGTCTCTTACAATCATGCCATCACCCTTGAGAGCCATATGAAATCTGTCTTGCACCAGACCCGTAGCAGAAATGCAAAAAGCGCACTTGCCACTGCTAGTTTGGGAGGAACCACCACCGGTGTTTTAAACACTGAAGTGACCACATCTGGAAGTGGAACCAGTCAGTTAGTTACCACCACCAACTGTGCTGCTCCTGGGACCTTAATGGTGACTACTACAAAAGAGGGAGAGCAGATTCAAACGTCTCAAGTAGCTCCCTCCCTCCTCACGTCCCCCGTGGCCTCAGCTCAGGCAGTCTCAGCCTTTCTCACCCTCCTCACATCGAGCCCCAACAACCTCCCACACTCTCTCCTCCCCTCCCTGTTTGCAGCTGGTGCTGTTCCTGGTGCCGCCGTGCCTCAGCTCGTGCCTCAGCCTCAAATGGTCCTGCCCTTGATCTTGAATGGGCTCCAAGCCCAAACCCAGCAGCACCAAGAGAACCAGCAAGGCCAGCTCCTAACCCAGTGTCTGCCATTTGTAGGTCTGAGCACAGCACAGCAGGCTCTCTTAACCCAAAGACTTAACAGCTTACAAAACCTGTGGCCCTCTGCAGGAGTTCAAACAAACATGCAGCCCTGCATGGAAGAGCAAAAACAGACTATAAAGTGTGAGAAAGAACAAGAAGAGCTGGACAGTGATTTGACAGTTGAAGAGAATGGCTCGGATCACATCAAGGACAGCAATAGCCTGACTACGGAGGACGGTAACAAATCTGCACAGTGTCCCAATATAGAAGTCAAAGGGAAGTTTGAGAATAAGGAAGACAATGGAAAGGCACATAGAGATAGCACAACAGATGGAGACAGCTCGACTAATCAGTTGGACCTGGAAGGTGATAGAGACGCTAGCCTGAATCTTTCCCCAGTGGGCACAGACAAGAGCCTCCGCAATAAGAATCTCTCGCCTTCTGCATCTGTGGCCAGCAACTCAAGCTCAAGTCCTTTAAATTTAAATCTTACACTTAGCCCTGATTCTACCCCTCAAAAATCACAATCTGGCACTAGCCCTTGTGGCTCTCTCGGCACCCCAAAATCCAGCCCAAACACAATTGCCTTAACGAAGAACCGAACTCGAGGCCATTGTAATGAAATGCGATTCATTTATGCAGACCTTCCAATGCTGTCAGAGTTCCAGTCGGAGGTTCTCTGGGCGTTTTTTGAGTCGCGCAGTGAAGCTGATGCTGCAAGTCCTCCCCGTGAGGACTGTGAGGCGCTGGGCAGAGAAGTAGGGCTTTCTGAGGAAGACGTACGTAGGTGGTTGAGCCAAGCCAGACATCTAAAACAAAGGCAGAGGGCCACAGGCTTACAACACCTGCAACGCTTGGCAGGATTTACAAGGCATTCCCAAAGTTCAGACAATGACTATGATGACGAGGAGAGCTCACTGGTAATAGCAGAAGATGATATTGAACCATCAGGTAGCCACGCAATGGATTTGTCTAGAACAGGAGGGAAACGAAGACAGAGGAATTTGGGAAGGAGAGGTCGGGGGGATTCCTGTCTCACTTCGGACTCAGAAAATGAGGTGTACACCTCTATCATTGTGTCTGATGAGGAAAGTCAGAATGGATCTTTAAGGGGGGGCCCTGAGAGCCCTGCTAAAGACGGAGAGTCCGAAGTGGGGGTCGGAGGAAAGGTTTTGCGCTCTACAACCGTGTTTCTATCTGATGCAGAGGATGAGTATGAAAATGAGGAGAATGAAGGGGGTCCCAGGGCAAAAAGAAAAAAACTGAAGGGGGAGTTTGATCAGGTGGAGGTGAAGAAGGAGAGACAGGACTCTGATGTTGATCTCGAGTTGGAGGCCCAAGGGGATCCTCCAGGTTCACAGTCCCACGCTGAAATTCCAACCAGTGCCCTCCACTCACTTCCCCTGTCCCTTGCTCCTTTTTCTACTCAGTTCCTCAGCCCCTATGTCCTCTCTCTTACTCCTACACTGCTTGATGGGTGCAAGTTACCCCTCTTCCCTAACCCACCGACAATTACACGCTTCTCCAGCTCCCTTCTCTCGCCTTCCCTCTCATCACATAGCCAAACTTCCCACTACCTGTCTAATGGTGGTGACTGTGAGTCTGCCCTGGATCTCAGCATGGGAAAAAATAACTCAAAATCTGCTTCTTCCTCATCATCTCTGGCTGAGAAAATTGCAGCACAAAAGGGACAACTGCTGGATGGCCTTGGCTTGAGGCCAACCTCCAAAGGTCTGGTAGTAGTCCAGGTGAAACCTGAACCTATTAATTCCATGTCCTCCAACGGCATGAGTCTGATAAACTATAACAACATGTCAAAGTCTAGTATCTACATGAGAGCAGCAGAGAAAATGAATGCCACGCTATTGGAAAGAGAGCGAGAAAAGGAGAGGGAGCAGGATCAGCAGCAGAGGAAGTCCAAAGGCAAAAGGTATCGGGATATGCGGCGTTCAAGAACCATCATTCAAGCTGAACAACTTGACATTCTGTATGGCTGCTATTTCAAAGACCCGAATCCTGGGAAACATGAGTTTGAACAGATTTCAGAATGGGTCCATCTTCCAAAGAAGGTGGTCCAGATTTGGTTCCAGAACATGAGGGCCAGGGAACGAAAGGGCGAGGTCCGATTCATCAGTGATGGGACGCTGGCAGCGGTTGGAAAACCTCTAATCAAGTTTACCTGGCCTCTTTCCAAACCCATTTTCTCCAACAAACCTGCTCCAAATAATACTGGGTGCATCACAACTACTCCTATTGTGCGCACCCTCATTAAGACGGAGAGAGAGCCAGTAAAGGAGCTGGCCAACCCTGTTGTGGGGAAAAAAATATGCCCAGTTCCTATCAAGCCTAGGGAAGTTTCCTTAGTTTCCTCTACCACAGTCTCTCCTGTGAGCAGCAGTGCTTCTGCAGTGCCAAAGACCAAGCTTGAAACCACCAGCAACGTCCCCATGGTCAAAGTTGTACCCAAAATGATCACGCCTGTCCTTTTATCCCCACCCAAGGATCCAATCCCCATTGCACCAAGACCGGCCCAGAAAAGAAAGCTAGAAGACGAGAGCGAAGAAGAAAAGACTGACGATGAGAGGGACAATGACATTGAGATGGGTTCTGGGCCAGGAACCACTAACCGCATGGTGCCCAAGCTGCCCACCGCCCTCATCAACAACAGGCCCCCCGCCATGACAGTGGTGCCACAAAAACAGAACGGGCTCAGCTACTGGACCCCCAAGGTTCCCATTAAGATCAACACTTTATCACGAGAACAGCTGGCTCTTCCGAAACACTCGTCTCCTCGTACCATTCCCCCTCCTCCCACCCCCAGCATTGCACCAGTTAGCCCCAATACCCCCATCTCTGCCAAAGTGGCCAGCCCCTCCACCCCGGTCGTAGTTATATCAAGCCCAACAGAAAGCAAATTTCACTCCAGCCGAAGGCCACGCACACACCTGTCCTGCCTACAGCTGTCCATACTGCAGTCCTGTTACGAGACCTGCGCCCACCCTAATGCGATGGAGTGTGAGGCCATCGGCACCGAGCTCAACCTGCCGCTCAAGGTGGTGCAGATCTGGTTTCAAAACACAAGAGCCAAGGAGAAGCGCTGGAGGCTGCAGCAAGAGAAAATGGTAAGTGGGCAAGGAGACGTAGTATCTGTACAGTATTTTTCAAGTTCTTTGGTACAATATCATTGTTTATAGGGTAATGTAGGTCACTGCTATCCCATTGCTGCTGTGCACCTTTTTTATTCTAAAGCTGGGCAATATCTATTATCAGATATTGACTTTCAGTAAGTCTTAGAAAAACTTGAATGACCCCAAATGAGCAATACGTGGTACAGCAGAGTAAACAACGATTCAACATAACCTTGCTGGAGGTTGCAACAGTGCAGGGGAAGGGCATATTGTGGTGCTTTCACTGTTATTGTTTTACAAACTTAGAATAAATGAGAGATTTCAAGTAGATTTTTTATTAAAAATAATTAAAGTGTTTGCCCTACACATTTAAAGCTTTGTGATGTGTAGCAGATGTGACATACATTTCCCATATTATGATATACATCTCTGTAGGTTAAATATTCATATTGAGAATTTAATTTCAAGGACCTGGCACTGCTCGTTTCAAGTGTTTTTTGTGGTTTTTTTCATCTGAAAGCAAAATGTTTATAAGCCTGAAGTACTCTACTGCTGTCACTCAGTGTTGGTAATCTAGTTTAGTAATACTCTTACCAAAACTGACTTTTAAAAAAAAAAAATGTATACAAATTTTGCTTAGTTTGAAGTTGTCAAGCAATTGGAAACACACATGTCACGTTATGAAAACAAGTCATTTCTAAAAGGTAACATTTCAGAATTCTGTGTGTAGAAATGATAGAGGGCTTCAATGTCAGCAGGTTGCTTCAAGCCCCAATTTGAATTTAAAAATATGTGACATTAAACATATTCTTGTTTCCTTTTCCATTCCCAGTCTCCTCTATCAGGTGGAAAAGTAGACATGAGCTCGGGAAGCTACCTGCAGTACAACGCTCTCAAAGCCAATCGTCCCATTCTTCCGAAACCAGTTCAGCTGACCGTTACTGAATCTCCAGCTTCCCCAGTGGCGGGTCAGCCAGGGCCGAAGGAGACCCTCACAGGCCGATGTGACGCCTGTAGCATCTCCTTTGAATCCCGGGCAGCGGCGAGGGCACACGTCTTCTCCCCACGTCATCTTGCAACCCTGAGAACCACTAACTTTGGCCAGCCGACGACGCTGGTCAACAAGAACGGCACCGGCTCGCAGGTCCCTCAGTCCACTCCGCTAACCAGCTCGGGAGGGGAGATGGTTATCGATTCGCCCCCACCCACGGCCACCAGCAACAGTTAAAGACTCAGATCAGGATTGGTCTGCACACTGACTATTCTTGGATCCATTTGGGCTCCTCAGATTTTAATCAAATTTGAGCACTAATCCTCAAGAGCTAATATTCTTTAGTTTTTGAAAAACTAGCTCCCCCAGCACCCTCTATCCCTTGCTCAACCTTCACCGACTCGAACTCCGTTAATCTAAAGACTTCACCTGGAATCAAATACAACAGCAAACTCTTTCCATGCTGCTTCACACTCACTCAGATGCTGTCTTACAAGTGATGAACTCATCTCAATCCTCACTCACTTTATCCAAACATGTTTGGTCCTACTCCTGTGGTTATATATTACCCTAATTCAATTACCTTCCTATGATTTGTAAAGGCACTCAACTTTGCCATGCTTGAACTTTGCTAACCTAAAGACGGATGCAAAAGTGTTTCCTGTTTGCAAGTGGCCATTTGACGATAGGCCCGGAAACTTTTTGGGATAATAACGTGAAAAACTTGCATAAATAACTCCCAGTTTTCTCCTGTGGAATTGTTTTTCTCATGCCTACGTTCACATCTTGGGCAAAGAATGCTTGGATATAATATGACTGGACTGAACCATTGGGAGAGCAAGAAGTGGTATTGACTGTCACCTTTTTTTTTATTTGCTACAGAAGTGTGATCTGAAGAGTGTTGTGTCCATTCATTGGGATAAAAAAAATAGGTACTTTAGAGAGAATAGGGCTTTTGAATTGTCCCCATTTACATGTTAGCAGTTTTCATGACAATCCAAATAGACAGGGCAAAAGGAGAGGCTGAGGAAAGTCTCGGCATATCGCACTTTTGACACATTTTACCTAGTTTCAAATGTTTTTAAGCATTCTAATGCAAGTGTCTTTTTATGGAAAGATACATAAATGCATGTTGGATGCCTTAATATAAATCACGTGAGATAAATGGATTTTTGCTAGTCTAATAAAACCTTCTTTAGGTGTGACTATAATATTGTACAAGAAGCAGACCTGGTACATGAAGAGCTCTGTTCCAAAAGGCTTTTATATTATTGGGAGGGGGGGGAGAAAACATCTCATCAATGCCATTCTGTACCTAGAACATAGAAAATTCTGCCTCTAAAGTTTTCAGCACTCTTGGCCAAGGACTATAATTACATAACTACCAACTATCTTGTTTTTGCAACACATTTCTTTGATCCTGTGGATTTCCCTTTCCCTCCCAATCGTATATAGCTCATTTTGAAATGCAGCTCTTCAAACTTGTTGGGTAAAAGAAATGTTTTCACCAACTGTGGGTGCGTTTTAGAAATTTGACAGCCTTAAGAAGAAACAACCCCAGGTATAAGAATTTAAGCCCAGGTGATCTTCGTATAATAGTAGTGAATTGATTTCCTCCTCACCTGGCCCGGAGGGTCAGACCAATTTAATTAATTTACGGTTTTCTTTGCCATGAATACTGTGCATAAGACATGAAATTTAAGTACTCATTTTATTTACTTCAATATTTATACAAATGCCAATAGAAGCAATTAAAAACTGATGTAACAGATTGTTTTATTTAGGTCAAAAGCCAAGCCTCTAGAAATATGATATAACAGGGCTTGGAATGGGCTGTTTCCCATACTTTGTTCCCCACGTGTTTTGTTCTGTTTTGATACAAAGAGTTATTAATTCTGGTCATGTAATTCTGTGACATGAGTTCTTATATTTGGAAACCATAACAAGGGAGAAAGTTGGGTATTACTAGTATCCTTAAGGGACTAACGGATACTCAAATCTTGAAAGCAAATTGGGAAACATTAAACATGTTGACTGAGAGCTATGGTGCTGTGTTGAAGGACACATAACATACTAAAGATGTTTTCCTTCAATTTAAGTTGTATATTAATGTTACTATTGATAGTTTTAACAAAATGCAAAATTAAAACATGAACTTTTGTAAAGAAATATATTAAAAAATGAACTGATATTCCAAAGTAATCCTTCCTTCGCTTTCTGTCATTCAAAAACCAAAAAGCAATCTTGAGGTCGACAGAGAGCAGGAGAGGTGTTTGTAAATGCAAACTGTAAAGGACATCCCACAGCTTGACACTTGCACTAGTCCACAATTTTTGCACAAGCTACAGACATTTCAGATGAACACAGCCATTTACACGACATTAAAGTCACTTGGTGTGGTTTTTGAAACCAGGATGGTAACAATGTCCTTTCATGAGTAATAATTTGTACTCCTGTTGGAAACTGTATCTTGTGTGTCAAGCAACCGGACTGGAGTGCTTTAGCTTCAAGACTGGGATTTCACAAACGCACACACACAGACACGGTGTTGCACTGTCCAAACTAGATAGGTTTTTATGGAGATCTGCTTTTTACTCTCTTATGTTTCATTGTCACTTTGATTATCACTATTGTTATAACTGTACTACTACTTATACGATTTTTCATTACTACCCATCACTGTTTTTTGATTATTATTGATCCATAATGGTTTTAATGCCACCTTTTTGCTCAAAAACAATATGGTATTCCTCTAATATTGAACAATAATAGTGGCAGTGGTGTTAGATTTTTGATTAAGCTTATTTTTTCTCCTCCTCACTTGTACCTGCCTTTTTTGTGTTTGGTCTCCATTATGCTTTCTTTGATATACAGAAAAAGAAATAAAATCAGTTGAACAACAAGTGTATCTGTCTGACTGCAGTGCGATTGGGGCTTTTATCTGTACTTTTTTGATGGTTTAAATTAATAATATATAAAAAAGTACATTTACAAGAGGGGCATATTTCAAATAAAGGTCACTCAGGTCACACTGGAGGAGACAATTTATATGACTACAGTTTACACACAGTGTGCCTGGAATTAATTTCCCTTGCCAGTTCACGAACCACCAAAACCAATATGAATGACAGAAACCTAATCCAATTAAAAGCACACATGCTATTTGGGAACCGGAAAATCCTGCTTGACTATCCAATAGGAACGCGGCAGAAATAAAAAAAAGGAACGTCCAGAATAATGCACCGACCAATAGGATTGAGAGTTTTACGCCCGCAGTGATACATGACTCCGCCCCCGGCTTCCATTTCTGAACTGAAGGGACGCCGCCGCTCCGCGTAGACCACTCGCCTTTTTTATACACTCATTTAAGTAAATAAACTAGGTTCTCTGACGTTAATTAGGACTTATGCTTAAAGGTATCGAGTGAAACGGCAGTTATTTTTCATCGTGGGGTGCTGTTTGAGTGGTGGCTGGAACTGTAGCTAGCATTTTAATCCCCATTTTAACTTTACTAAGCGGCGTTTTCCGCCGTTTTTTTTCTTTCCGCCGCCCCGCTCACTACCCCCTTGCGCGTGAGTAGGGGCCTGCAACGTTGGTTTGGCCACGAGGAGCGTCGGTACAGTTGGAACGATGGCGGAGTTCGGTAACGGACTGGCGGAGGAATCTCTACTAGATTCAGACCCCGGACATCCCGAGCTGGAAGACCCGGGAGTCGGTGATGAAGAACCGGGGTTAGAAGAGGGGGAGGCCTCGATTGAAGACCCGGTAAGTGAAGGGCATTGTTTCAACTGTGAGAGCGCACATGGTTACCGGGTTACGGTATGGCGAAAGCGTAGTAAGTTAGGTAGTGAAAGCTGCGATACATGTGTCAATTTAGTACACGAATATTGGGTCACATGCATTGTGCATTACTGCTATCGCCATGTCTATATTGACCACCATTGTGGTTCACGCAGTGCAGTATAAATGGGTGGTGACATGCGTTGTGTCGGCAGCCATCTTGGCGCAACAGCGGCGCTAGTTTCTCTGCGCCAGGGAGCAGCTCGAGCTGTTGAGGGGGGGGAATCCTCGTCTCAAAAAATGTGAAACGGAGATGCAGGAGACATTCAGGGGCGAGGGTAGGAGAGGCCGTCGCCATTAGCCGCCGCTGAGCGATTCTACCTGCTTGAGAAGGCTACCTGCTTACGGTAATGATTTATTTTATATGTGTATTTCCCCAGTTGTGCAGGCTGCTGCTGCTGCATTACAAAAAACCGGTGTGTGCACACACAATTGGCATAGCATCAGCAGGCTAACATTAGCTTATCACAAGCACCAATATTAAGTGCTGCAGCTAAAATGACCAAGGGACATGTCAACCGTACTCACGATATAACATGTGGCTGTTCACCTTCAACTACTTTAAACCTGCTAGCTAGATTATTTTTGCCATAACAGGAGCCTGACATGCTATCAGGCTAGCTAATTTTAACAAAGCTGGGGTGGAGACAGACATGCACCTGCCTGGTCATCGCTGTCATTCATTGTCAGATGGTTGGTATTGGCATCAGTTGGACACAAGATCCATTATGAAAAAACAAGTCAGGCTGTCTATTCTTTTTTTCATCACCTGCAGACTCGTGCACAATCCATGATTATGTATTTGCAGCATGCCCAGGTGGGTTTTGATGTTGCATTGCTGTCTGTTGGGCAGTGAGAGCGCGGCACGCAACGCAGGGGTTGCGGTATTTGAGGGGCTGGGTTTGCATCCTTCAATGTTTTGCAAGCCTGAGAGAAGAGAGGGGACTGGATGAGCTTCCACTGAATATGCGACAACAAAAATAAGACCCAAGGTGTCGTGTTGTGGTTTTTTTTATACAATCTTGCCATGTAGGTGGATTACTTCCCCTCTTCCATGATCTCCACATGCATGTGGCTAAAGGGTGGATAGCTAAGAAATGATGGGGTACATCACATGCCGTGTGAATGTGGTGTACTCTGCAGCCCCCCCACTCTCCTTTAGTGAAAATACCCTGCTTTTTATATGGGTGTCTGTGTCACTGCACCCTGCTGTACAAAGGGCCTTTACATTACACATCCTGTCAGCTCAGGCCTAGATGGAGCTGGACTGAATCCCACAGTGCTGCAGTGCACCACTGTTGGACAGGGGGGTCCACTCCCGCGTGAGGACATATCTCAGTTTACTATAGGAATATTTCTTTTTGCAGTGATTGTTTTGTGGGTTCCACAATGTCTTTATTCCTCAGACCTCATCAGTGTCTCTGGCCCAAATATATTTCCAGCTGAGTCTCCTAAAAGACTAATGAATTTCAGTTGTATTAGAGCTGCAGCACATACATTTAGTTATCAATTGACATGTTCACTGTCAACATAAATTAAATGCAAATGTCTATCACATGCATGAACCCATAGACATGTCAGCCAGAAATATTGTCTTTATAACTGAGAGAAAAAGGGCCCATATTCACTTTTATGTATAGTGCATATGTACACATATTTCCATTGCCTTAAATTATGTACTGGAATTGGTATGATTTACTTGTGTTCAAATGTTATAGTTGGGCAGAATCAGCACACATACTTGGTTCTCCTTAGATTGAGGTCATGTTAGGACTACAGCATCACTTTCACATGTGCAGCATCTCCTTCTCCTCTGCCATCTTCCTGCAGGGCTGCAGCTAACGGTTTCACTGGTTTCATTATGATTTAATCAAACTATTATTACCTGGATTTACTAATAGTTGGAGATTTTAGTTGTCTAACGCCGCACCTCCACTTCCCTGTAGCATACCTTTATCATCCACTATATCAAGTGATAATGACACTTGTAATAACTCACAATGAACTGATGGATTTGTTTGTGTTGCAGGAGCTGGAGGCAATCAAAGCCCGGGTGAGAGAGATGGAGGAAGAGGCAGAGAAGCTGAAGGAGCTCCAGAACGAGGTGGAGAAACAGATGAATCTCAGCCCCCCACCAGGTGCGTTTGTGTGTGTTTTTGTAAGTTGGGAAGCCTCTTCCCTCTCCAAATCTGTCCACATGTTCAATTTCTCCCCTACTGTCAAATAAATTGACGTCAAAATAATGAAAGAACATCACAATACTCGCATAAGAAATTAAACTATTGAATCCTCTTCAGCCTGTAACCCCAATTTACAGTTTTAACATTTTAACGTGTGTTAAGATATTCACTTATTTATTATTGGAGTGTACAAAGCTGTGATTAATCCCTCCGCATGTACCTTTGTTAGGTTTGACATCTAAATCTATATTTGATGCATGGCTTTGTTAAATGAAGCCTGTTTGTTTGTCTCTTAGCGATACACTTGATTTAATAATACAGTAGAGTAGTGTAATAGCATTGCCCAAGTCTGCTATTTGAAGGCTGTTTCCATACAAATGTTGTGCATCAATTATTTAAGGCCCAACTTGCAGATCAATGTGCATCTTTAAAGGTTTGATAGTGCTGCAGAAATGCAAACATCAGAGAGAATGGTAGTGAATAGGGGGAAAAATTCAATACTTCACAAATAGTCTTGAAACAAAATTTAAAAAATCACTTGGAACCCTACACCAATTTCAGATAATGGACTTAAGTTTGATGGACCTAACATTGTAAATGCACTTAAAATATAAAGTTTTTCTTTCCCCTGTGCAGTCGGCCCTGTCATCATGTCCATCGAGGAAAAGATGGAAGCAGATGGCAGATCTATTTACGTCGGAAACGTAAGTAATGGTCCCGGTTAGATGCCATTTTGGCCACATTTTCTGTTGCAACTTATGAAATCACGGAAAATCAATTCTAATGGTTTTGACACATAATTATTACTTAAAGGTGGGGTAGGTAATTTCGGAGAAACCAGCTCGAGTGCGCTAGAATTTGAAAATACACAACCGGAGAAAATCTGCCACTTCCTTACGGGCCCGTCCACACAGCGGCGTGCGTTGAAAGCTTCACTTTGAATGGGGTGACGTCACTTTTTGCCGAACTGCATTCTGGGAAGCGGAGCTTTGCTGGTGTGACTCGCTGCAAAAGTTAANCAGCCAATCGAATCATATGCCAGTACAAGCTCTAGCCAATCAAACCGCTGCTTGTGTGTCAGGGGCGGGAGATTCATGTGATTGGTTGTTGGTCGAGTTTCAGACACGCCCACCGGTAAGCTTCAACGCACGCCGTTGTGTGGACGGGCCGCTACAGAGCCCCTCCTCCAACACACACGAACGCACACATGACCAATGAGGGCACGAGATAAGTTTGTTATTTTAGCCGGGCCGGCTAAAATGATTGGTCGTGCTTTTTACAGTACTACGGCTTCCACAGATGACATTTTTTTATGGATCTTTTGTCAAAGCACTTCAGATATTCATTGCTATCGGGATGTTAAGAGCATTCCATGGAATATAACAAAAAGTGTATCTCGAGCCGGTTTCTCAAACTTACCTACCCCACCTTTAAGAGTTATGCAGATCTATTAGCCTCGTTCATGTTATACCCACAGTTGGCTGGTTGGTTGATGGCGCTGAGATTGTGTGTCCTTCCTCTAGCAAATGCTTAATTGGAATTAGGTGGTGGTAGCTCTGGGATATTGTATTCACAGCCCCTTTCTTGCTAGAAAATGACTCCCAAGAGCATTGTTTGGGTCTTTCACTCTGTCCCCAGTGGGTGTTCTGGTAAATGGTTTTCTCTTTGCTACTCTGCCATAAAGCTGCGGGAAGCACCCTGGCAACAATTGTTTTATTTACAGTGTCTTAAATCTCAGCAATGGAACCCATATACTTCTCTAGTGTTTCCTTTAGGTAGCTAAACACTGGTGCCCCTTAAACACAAACCATTTTAGGGCTGCATGCCATAGAATGAGTCAAAGCTGTGTGTAAAGGAGTAACTGAACTCTAGAAGATATTCATTTTCTCATTTCTAATAACACTTAAAAAAACAATGAATGTATTTGGGCTCGATTTGATGATGTGTAGAGTTTTTGTTATCCATTTTTAACATTTGACCTAGTTTATATCAGTCTGTAAATGTAAAAGATTTGTGGATATGCCTTAAAGACTAGCACACAAAATGTCCACGATGAAGCATATCCTTATAAAAAATGAATCTTGATGATATGTGCATATGCTTAAGAAGTGGTGATGCAGCTCTCGGTGTCTAACCTTCTATCTCGTCTTTCTGCAGGTGGACTATGGTGCCACGGCAGAAGAGCTCGAGGCTCACTTTCATGGCTGCGGTTCAGTAAACAGAGTCACCATCCTATGTGACAAATACACAGGGCATCCCAAAGGGTAACACGCCATCATAATACTGTCTCTCATAATGCAGTGTTTGAATCAGTGGAGGGGTGGATCCCAAGTTGTATATCAAATACACCAAAGTCACGCTGTTGGCAGAGGGGGAAAAAAATCTGCTCTGGGTAGACAGCTTTTTTTCCTTCTCATTAAGCATCTATACAAATCATGAAGTTTCAATAAAGCTGGATGGTTGAATGTGATTGCTTTTGTTAAAAAAAAGCCAGGGCTCAACAGTAATGTTTCGCTGGGACCAGATTTGAACAACTGACAGCATTTTGTGAGTGGCGCTTTCACTTTTACTTTACATTTTTTTTTTTTAGCAGATAACACAAATCTGGTATCCGTTGCTGACATCATACATTTTTCATTAAACTGTTTGCATTAGATCACCAGAGATTGCTTTATTCAGAGTATAATATACCTTTAACAATTCAGATATTTGTGATAACCTTGAAAAACAAGCGTTAATTCTATCAAGTCTCTTAGTATTATTTTTAAATAACAGTCATGCAATTTTCATGACAAATCAATTAGTTACTGGACGGATTACTAAAAGTGAGTTTCTTAACAAAGAATCACACAAAAGCACCACTTCAACATTTGTGTTTGGGCCGCAGAGTCCTTTTCACATGTTCAATGGGAGGACGTTTTGGGTGTCTGGAAGTAGAGATAAAGGCCTCAGAGATGTTCCGACTCCAATGACATGAATTAGAAATGGTCCAATGGGTACGGACACTGTTCCTCCCACACGCAGTGATTATTCAAGAATCTAGGTTAGCAAATAAAGCTGATGGGAACGTTTTTGTTATAACCATCCACACATACATGCTGTACCAAGTCTTTGTGTTTTAATAAACATAGATTCAAGTGAAGACAACTGAGATCCCATTTATTCTACTATTTATTAAAGATGAAGCAAATCAAGTTTTCCACATCCAGTTGATTAATATTTGTGTTTTCTTCAGGTTTGCCTATATTGAGTTTTCAGACAAAGAGTCTGTTAGGACAGCCATGGCTTTGGACGAGTCCCTTTTTAGAGGAAGGCAGATAAAGGTAAGATTCGCTCATTGAGATTGCAGCAGTTTAAGGTTGTAATGACAAGTGTGAACGCTGTGAAAGGGAAACAAGACATTCACGGTTACTTTCATTTTCTCTTAAATGAGCCTAAGCATGTTTATCCCTTGTGTTCTAAAAACTGTAACTTTTTCACTTCACTTCTTGTGAATTGTTGAACTCAATATATTGTAGCCGAAGTAACATATTTGACCTATATTGACAGTGAGTGGAATGGCTTTATATGCCTTTGCCAAAGCGGCACATGATTGGAATACAAACACCAGAAACCTTAATATATCTTGTATTTCCAAGTCGGAAAAAAGACAGTTGAGATAAACCTAATCTCTCAATAATGATCAGGAATTTTTAAGCAGCGTTCCTAAAATCTGTTTTTTATAAGGTCACATTCATTGTTGTAACTCTTCCTGAATCCCCGCTCCTCAGGTGGGCGCTAAGAGAACAAACAGACCCGGCATCAGCACCACAGACCGCGGCTTTCCACGGGCTCGGTTCCGGTCACGTGGAGGCGGCGGTGGCGGAGGAGGAGGTGGAGGCGGCGGAGGAGGAAGCTTCTCGTCGAGGGCGCGCTATTACAGTGGATACACACCACCCAGAGGCAGAGGCCGGGCCTTCAGGTGAGCTCACGCCGAGACGCCTCTCTTCTGAGACCCTGGGAGAACACTACATGCACTGCACCTCACTCACTGTTGGCTTCTCTAAGGACAGGACGAACGAGGCAGATTATCATGACCAGCCAGGAGGGCAAAATGATTTACATAGACCTGTAGATATTTATTATTTATTTGTTCTACAGACAGAACAGATTAAACTAAGATAAGGCTGCTATTCTACAGCTACTTCTCCTTTAATGGTTCAAAAGTATTCTGCTTGTATTTAAAAACAATAACACGATGAGGAAGTATATAATGTTACAATTATAAAATATTTTATTAGTTCGCCATTGTTTGTAGTGTCCGCAAACTGGAACCTAAATCAAATTCAATCCTGTCTTCAACTTTATAGTGGCATATACAGGACTGACTCAGAAAATTAGAATATTGTGATAAAGTTCTTTATTTTCTGTAATGCAATTTAAAAAAAAAAAAGAAAAATGTCATACATTCTGGATTCATTCAAATCAACTGAAATATTGC
>NW_011336769.1:307956-312521 GCF_000735185.1 Notothenia coriiceps | reverse complement strand
ATATACAGGACTGTCTCAGAAAATTAGAATATTGTGATAAAGTTCTTTATTTTCTGTAATGCAATTTAAAAAAAAAAAAGAAAAATGTCATACATTCTGGATTCATTACAAATCAACTGAAATATTGCAAGCCTTTTATTATTTTAATATTGCTGATTATGGCATACAGCTTAAGAAAACTCAAAAATCCTATCTCAAAAAATTAGAATAGTTCCTCAGACCAAGTAAAAAAAAAAGATTTATAACAGCAAAACACAATCAAACATTTGAAAATGTCCATTAATGCACTCAGTACTTGGTTGGGAATCCTTTTGCACGGATTACTGCATCAATGCGGCGTGGCATGGAGGCAATCAGCCTGTGGCATTGCTGAGGTGTTATGGATGCCCAGGATGCTTCAATAGCGGCCTTTAGCTCATTAGCATTGTTGGGTCTGGTGTCTTTCAGCTTCTTCTTCACAATACCCCACATATTCTCTATGGGGTTCAGGTCAGGGGAATTTGCAGGCCAATCGAGGACAGTAATGCCATAGTCAGTACACCAGTTACTGGTGGTTTTGGCACTGTGGGCAGGTGCCAGATCATGCTGGAAAATGAATTCCTCATCTCCATAGAGCTTTTCAGCAGACGGAAGCATGTAGTGCTCTAAATACTCTTGGTACACAGCTGCATTTACTCTGGGCTTGATGAAACACAGTGGACCAACACCAGCAGCTGACATGGCTCCCCAAACCATCGCTGACTGTGGGAACTTCACACTGGATTTCAAGCAACTTGGATTTTGCTCCTCTCCAGCCTTTCTCCAGACTCTGGCGCCTTGACTTCCAAATGAAATACAAAACTTGCTTTCGTCTGAAAAGAGGACTTTGGACCACTGTGCAACTGTCCAGTGCTTCTTTTCCTTAGCCCAAGTCAGACGCCTCTTCCGTTGTCTTGAGTTCAGAAGTGGCTTGACCATGGGAATACGGCTATTGTAGCCCATTTCCCGGACACGTCTGTGAACAGTGACTTTTGATACCTGGACTCCAGCTTCAGTCCACTGTCTTTGAAGCTCCCCCAAATTCTGGAAGCGACTCTTCTTCAAAATGCTGTTAAGGCTGCGGTCATCTCTCTTGGTTGTGCAGCGTTTCCTGCCACATTTCCCCCTTCCAACAGACTTTTTGTGGATGTGCTTTGAAACTGCACTCTGTGAACAGCTTGCTCTTTGAGAAATTTCTTTTTGTGTCTTACCCTCCTGATGGAGGGTGTCAATGACGGTCCTCTGGACAGCAGTCAGATCAGCAGTCTTCCCCATACTTGTGATTTAGTTTACTGAACCAAGCTGAGTGTTTTTCAAGGCTCAGGAAACCCTTGCAGGTGTTTCGAGTTAATTAGACGATTCAAGTGATTCGTTGAACACCCTACTAGTATACTTTTTCATGATATTCTAATATTTAGAGATAGGATATTTGAGTTTTCTTAAGCTGTATGCCATAATCAGCAATATTAAAATAATAAAAGGCTTGCAATATTTCAGTTGATTTGTAATGAATCCAGAATGTATGACATTTTTGTTTTTTTAATTGCATTACAGAAAATAAAGAACTTTATCACAATATTCTAATTTTCTGAGACAGTCCTGTAGATTGTTTTGGAGACTTGAATAGAAACACAGGTACATGCCATGTGGTGGGTTTAGAAATCACAGCGGTTGTGGGACTACGGGGCTCATTGCATGCCACATCACATATAACATCTCAACTCTGTGCACATCAGTTTGTTCATCCCAGGCTGTACATACACTCTGCATTAGTTGGAACTAAGTCGGGTCAGTGCCCATTCTTCGGTAATTAATCGACAGCAGAAAGATGCTGCTAAAACTCCGGCAGCTGCTTCTTATGCTAATGTCTTTTCGGAAATATGGGATGTCATTTGTAATTGGATCCTTTTAATAGCAAAGGAATGATCAATCATTTTAGTCATTACTGTGAGCCTTAGCATTGCTTTCTCTACGGAGGAATTGTGGAAATTGTTTGCTCCATCCCATCAATAGTGTGTTCGTAATGCCATTACTGTGATCCATGTTGACCCACAGAGTTAGCCTGGTGTTGATCAGTGTTGTGCACAGGGTGGCTTTCTACATGGTGTGATTTGGACCTCTGCAGTGAGACCCTGACAGTCTTTTGTAGTCTTTATTTCTACTGCAAGGCCAGTTTAACTTAAGACGTTCACAGCATGAGATGATGAAAACACCTGGCAGTCAACTATTAACTGCAGTTTCTAAATCTGACATAAGGAACAAGGTAATCTGCTGTCCCTTTTTTACTATAAAATGTGGCCAGTCATTGAAAGCAGGAATAAATCCAGGCTACAAAGAATGTCAGTGGTAACTCCATAACTTGAGGAGGTGTGGCGCCAAACACGTTGATCAGCATGCCAACTTCCCTACACACGCACTGAGCTTTGAGATTGAGAGATTCTGATTTGATCCACACTGCTACGCATCTGGAACCTTTTGCCTTGGCTGATGCTTCAAACTTAATGTCCAACAGAGGATATTCCAGGAAAAGATGCTGTAGCAGTTCTTTTGAAAAGCGCTTCATACGGAGATCTGCATTTCAGTCTTGAAGACAGTATGCCAAGTTCTTCTGACGAGCATCTATTTATTCTAATTATTTTAGCTTGTGTAATTTTCTTTGAAGTTATTCCCATGCTTCTTAGTAGTGTTTGTGCAATGAATTCCTATTTCAGCAAAACTGCCTGTAATGGGTTACATTTGGAGATGAAACCTGAGAAATGGTTACATCTCTGTTCATTCCTTTGTGTGAGAAAGTGTCTGAACCTCAAGGTCAGAATCTCTCTAATCACTCTGTGCGCTCTGCCCCCGCCCCCCCCACATACCAAGAAGCCCTATCCCTGCCAGTGTACTCGCTGCTGAGCGGCAGGACAACGCACACAGATATGTGGGGAAGCTAAAGGGTTGTTGATACTACATCAATATTATATCTGATAGTCATGTGTAGTTTATCAGCGTAAAGCATTCTTTGCATTTTCCTTTAAAGGCTTTAAGTTGTTGTTTGGTGTGCACAGTTATGTTAATATAATTAGTGGCAAAAAACATGCATATTAACAGTTCAAGATGTTGATGAGTACATTGCAGTCAGTCAGATGGAACATGGCAGTTCCGAGGTTGTGAAATATTTGTTGTTGCCAAGTGATACAACTGTATTAACAATTATAGAAAACACCCTTAAGTGTATCACACATAAGCACAATGTGTGTCTGTATACAGCATGGGCTAATGTGTTCTAATCACCTACAGAGTAGCAGGCAGAGAGTTGTTCCACCCTAAATGGCACATCTTGCAGAGGAGCAGTCTGGCTGCTACATTAGGAATTCATCCCTCGTCTTCTCAGGACTGTGCTGCAGCTGAACAGAATCATGCTCAGATCTGAACCAAATAACGCTTTTCACGTGTGCCTTGTCTTGTTGGAAAACATCCATGGTGAAGAATAACACAAAATCTTTGTAATGACCCATTGTGAGCTTGGGAAGATTTCATAGATTGAATAGTATTAATGGACATAGGGAAGCACTTACACTCTGACTGAAAGCTAAATCAAGTCATTTATTATAACTTGCACTTCATAAATTGGCCTCTATCTCCAGTCATCTTCCCAAGTATACACGATGGAAATTTGCGATTTTGACATGAGCCAGAAAATGTACACGATGCAGAATATCTTTGCCTTCCTGTGCTTACGTAGAGTGTATGTCCTTGCATGTACATAACCCCCTCCCACACACACATACTCCAACCCAGATTCACATTTACAGCGTTCACTCCCAGAAACGAGGGTTCATTACTGCAGCCTGACCTCAGCATCTAGACTGACAACCACAGGCTTCAGTCCCAGTGTGGCCTTTTTTCTGTTCGTTGCCACTGAATGGTGTGTGTGTGTGTGTGTGTGTGTGTGAGAGGAAGAGGAGATGTGTGGAGGGATTGTGTGTAAGGCAGTGTTGTGAGTGTAAATAATAATGCTGCAGTTGTGAGTCCCCCAAATTGTCAACTTTGTGTCGGTGTGTATGTATGTGCACCGTGTCCTGCTGGGGGCATGTGTGGTGCTGTTTGTCCTCAAGGTCTTTCCCCACAGTGACCCCAGAGGCGGCTCTCGCACACAGAGAGAGAGAAAGAGGGAGAGAAAGTGCCTTTGCTGTCCCCTCACACCCACACACGAATGATTATTCCAATATCTGGAAATTAAACACTTTTTCTCTCTTGACAAAGCTGCTTTCAGCTTCTTTCAGCACTTTAGTCCACTCCTTGTCAATACCGTTAACATGGTATGTCGATATATTAATTGTGAACACTGTCATATTGAAATATATAAATATATTTTTTTCCCTTCAGTTTGCAGACTCTTTCTCTGGCCACAATCTCACACACATATTATATCACACCAGGAAATTGGTGTCAGTCTTCTTAAGCCAACCAGAAAAAAAAAACTCACCCTCTTTTTCTCTCTCTTTTCCAGGGGCCGAGGGCGAACAACATCGTGGTATTCCCCTTACTAAACACCCCCCCCC
>NW_011336769.1:235405-307801 GCF_000735185.1 Notothenia coriiceps | reverse complement strand
AACTAGCTGTTCACACTATTCCTAATATACATAAATATTAGCATTTTTAGCTTAGTATTTTTAAAACATATTGATGTAAATACATACACATATCGGTATGTTGTATAAATATTGCAAATCTAAACCTTTATTCACTACTTATTACCAAAAATCGTAGTTCTATCTCCGGTAATCATGCATTCAAATGTCCCGCCACGAACTTCCGGGGAACTATTGAGTCTCCCTGAACCACTTGACGATCAAGCATTTTGGTCCTCCGCTGTCGTAACTCTTCTCTCTATATGGCGCTGGGTTGGGGTATTGTTGCGCACGGACATTATAGTTAACCGGACTTCCTGTTGATGTGAAATCCAAAAACATTTAAAAAAATTAATAAAAATACTTTATTCCGAGTTTGCTTGCTTTTCTCTTTGAAGGTAATCAAATAACGGCATTGTAATACACGGTTCGGCTACATTAAATATTACACATCTGCCGTAGTTCTTTATTTATAAAGCCATGATTAGAAGACTTCTGGACAAACTGGAAGAAATGCCGCCGAAACTGAATACTTGATGTGGATCATAAATATATCCGCAATTAAACAACATCTTCAATTTCTCTTCACACAATACGTCTCCTTGCAGTATCAATACTAATTCGGCTGACTTTTATATTTGATTTAATCGGTAGATAGGTAGCGGTGCATTTTGCAAAAGTGGCCCCTGTGCAAAGCCCTAAATGACCTAGGATGACAGGAGGAAATTATCTAATGTGCAGCCCCCCCTAAAATCAGCATGAACTAAATGTCTAAGAGATCTGGCCTTGGGTCTGAAGCTCATCATAGCATAGCTCATCGTATGTATATTGACATGTTAGGTTGTTGAGTTGTGGTATCAACACCGCAATATTAATAGATGTAATCAAAAATAAAGAGATGCATTGGTTAGCCATGTATCATCAACCACTGCTGATACATTAAGCATGCCATTATTCTTCTTGCAGCAGGACTTCATAAACAAAGTCATTTTTATCTTCACCAAAGCTGATTTACCATAATTTATTTAGATAGAATGATAAATGTATCTATTTGAAGATGCGCGATGCGCGCACAATGTATTTATTGCAATGCTGCTATTATTAATACAAGCTGTAGCCTGTATTTAATAATGGCAGCATTGCAATAAATACATTGTGCGCGCATAGCGCATCTCCAAATAAAGGCAATGGCAGGCACTTTAGAAAATAACAAAAAATAAACCAACATCATGTTGATAAAAATTAAGATGTTTTGTCTGAGTTTTTTTTTTTCTCTCTCCCGCGGGGGGTCTGTCGAATAATCGATTATTATTCGCCAGGGCTGCCGAATAATCGATTTTGATCATGGTCAGTTTCTGGCAACCCTAGTAAGTAGTAGCCTAGCTTAGCTTAGCCTTAGCTGTTGTCAATTTGCCATGATGAAGCTGCTTTATCCGCCGTTCAAACAGTAACGTTACACATGATAAAAACGTGCACTTACTTTGCTTGGAAAATAGTTGCAAGCATGCAACCGAATTGTTTTTTATATTAGTTTTTTTATTTTATCCGAATAGGATAATAGGATCCGGGCGCTGCACTGCGGCTGGGTTAAATGCAGAGGACACATTTAGTTTGAATGTTTGCGAGTACTGAGACAATAAATACATATAAATCGTAATAGTATGCTCTTTCTGCGCTTCTGCTTAACAGCGTGTTGTCAGGTGTCTCGGATTCGGAGCGTGTTATGAAACCATTTTGAAAATGTTTTTATTAAAAAAAAAATACAAATCTCTCCGCACCGAATATTCGCTGCTGATTACTACCGAATATCCAGAGCCCGAAAAATGATATTCGGGACAGCCCTAGTGTGTACTATTAAATTAAATAAAGTAGATTTTCTTTACCAATTTAAACGCTTACAAGTGAATAAGAAATGGATCAATGTCAGTGCCAAACCCAATCTACTGCACTCTTTTGACAACCAACATCGTGTGCATCTTCTTTCAATTGAATTTAATGTCCAGCCATTTGGGAGCAGAGAGGGGACAGCATAAACTCAACTTGTAAATCGTCTGAATTCACAAGGATCAAACCAGCTATTTGTGCACCATGCGAGGTGTTAAGCCGTCTACAAGGTGGAAACGTGTCTCAGATATTGGAGATGACATCTAACTCCTCAAGACCTCTGCATAGCATAACAAGACCTTTTCAACACTTGATGCCCCACACCGCAGACCCTAACCCTGAGGAATCTAATTAGCTTTCACCAAACTAACCCTGTCAGTCCTCAGCTGCTGTGGAAGAGCTGGCCTCTGACATGTTCTTCTGACAGTCTTTGTAACTGATTCCCACATACTCATTCATTGAAAAGCAACACCTTGTGTGGTTGATTTAATCGTTTATTGGACAATCTGAGGAGCGATATATGATGGTTGAAACTGGACGAGAAGAGAGGGATGTTGGGAAGTTGGGAGATTTAGGTTCTGGTTGTCTCCAATGGGTTCCTAAAAAGATGGAAAAATAAAGATATTGGTGGAGAAACCGATAAAGTTAATGGTGATTAAGTTTGCACAATCATAACATCTAAACTGCAATTCTCAGGTTATCAAGTATCATGCGTACCATATTGTGTTCACCATTGTAGTGGTGAACTTTCAAACATTTAAAATGATCATTAAACACAAAGGTTAGTCAACATTTCGTGGCGATCCATGCATGTACGTATACAGTCTGGCATCCAAAACTAGTAGCACATTTGTTTTACTTGCTCATGTAGTAGGAAAAAGATAGACTGCATTCATTCAACTCCCACATGGCATTTCGAGCCTGCTTCTGAATTCTAACAAGCACTCGCAATGTAAATAACAAGGTCCTGAGTTTAGGGCTGGGGTCCTGGATTTATTGCTTCAGCGAGCAAAGGTCAAGTGTGCTGTCAAATGCTTTCGGGAAAGTGTGCAGCCCCTCTACAAGGTGTTAATGGGCTCCTATGTGACTGGAGAAAGTAGGACGACCTATCTCGCCCTGCTCTCTAACTTTCACAGATCCGCACCTCGTGTTCAGAGAGGCGTGCTCTAACCTTGAGGCCATTGTTCTTCTATCAGGGTGGAACATAACAATCTGTGTTGAGCTCATTCTCAGCTGCCTTGCACTCGTCACAATGTCTCTCCTGCTGAGCTGCTATGTCTGCAGACAAAGACAGACAGCAAGCTGACACCAGCTGCACATGGAAAAACGTTCTCAGTTTCAGGTGATTAACACTACTGAAAACATGGTTATGAATATTTTATTCCGTTTCTGCTCATAGATCCCATGACTACCACACACACTGGCCCTTATTTTGTGGCAAATAGGCTGCTTTATTAATAAGAGATCTGAGTCCTTTGTCAAGCACTGCTTACTTTTCTAACTTTTATTTTCCAATCAATTCTGAAACATTTGTTTTTACATGTTCAGCTGTTGTTAATTAATCTACACTCAACTGATCCTACATTGAATCCCTAAGCAGAGTCCTCTGTTTTAACACTTTAATGCATCAATAATTATACTCAGAACAGATCATATATATTATTCTGAAATGGGCAAATCTGCATAGTTAGTACTTGTAGTACTTTAAGTATATTTGAATGCTAATACTTTTGTGCTTTTACTAGAGTAACGTTTTGATTGCAGGACTTTTACTTGTAACCGAGTTCTCGTACACTCTGGTACTTCTACTCAAGTATTGAGCCTGTTGTACGTCTCCATCTTGTGGTTTCAACAGGTACTGTACCTGACACCCCCCACCTACACACCTGTTCCCACTTCAGACCTGCATACTTACCTTCCCACACACCCGTTTCCAATCACCATCGTTAGCTCTGCAGGATTAAACCAGACCATTTTCATTGATTGCCTTCCCATTTATTAAAGTTTCTGTGAGCTTGTAACTTGTTGTCTATCTGTTTTTGAAATATGGATTTCCGTACTGCCCCTTTGGATGCATTTGCTGTTTTTTTTACACTCACCTGATGATTTCAGTTATCAGCTTGTGCCATATCTTTTTTCTTATATCATTAATTAGTGGTTAGGCCAGCAGGAAAACAGAGCATTGCAAAAAGAAAAAAACACCAAAATAAATAGATAAATAAATGGAACTCACCAGCAGCCGAGAGGAGGGTTGCTGATCAGTCCTCATTGTCCTCAGTTCACTTGTCTCAATGTTCCTCAAGTACATACTAAAGAGCTAAATTCTTCTTAATTCACTGCCAGGCTTCCCTCTTTCCTCTCTGTCTCAAAACTCCCTCCAAAACAATTCCCTTCCCCTTTGTTCCCCAGGCCACGCCCCCTTACACCTGGAAGGAACAGCTCACCTGATCAGTGCCTAGTGGGAGGAGTCAAGATAAAGCAGGGGAAAGAGCACAGACAAGACTAATGAACTGGAAATAATCTCAGTTGATTCGTTTTTATACAGGAGCACAACTTCACACATATCATATTGGTAGAACTCCCGTACAAAAAATGCCCATGTCTCGTTTATTCAACCAATTTTATTTTACATTAAATCAGGTTATATAGTTAACTGCATAACACTCATCATTTAACAGGTCATCAGTGGTGTCAGACATAATACTACTCGAGTCAAGTAAAACATAGTGATAATAATTATCAGTGTATACGTGTTAGGACTTGTCGAGTGCAACATACAAAGTGGGGAAGAAAATTGACATAAGGCTGAATGAGGAAGAAGCCATCAGCTAAATTGTCCTTCATAATTATTTTAGTAAATCCTTTACGTCAGAGTCCAAATTACTCCCGTCTCCTCTCAAAAATCACACGCCCAGGAAAATAATTATCCAAGAACACAAGCATACATTGGGATATTTTTGTGAAGCACTAAAATGGCCATGCTTCGGTAATTCTCCGTCATGATGTAACCATGTGCAACATCAGCCAGCACACTCAAAAATAAAAAAGCCATAAGGGAAAGTATTTCCTCGGTGCGTGGTTGAGGAGTCGGGGGTTCAGCTCGAAGGCCCTCTTCAGCTCCCATTGAGCATAATCACCGGGCCCTTTCTCCAGCATCGATAAACATTCAGGCAAGATAACCGATGACCTCTTTCAAAACGTACACATTTTAGTGCTGACATACAACATATGTGCCTGGTTATAGAAGTCATATTTAAACTTCTACTGGTCATACCCGTCTATTCTTTTACAGCTGGTCATTTAGAGAGGTATTAAATAACTATTAGCTTCTGAGGAAATACAGAAAAAAGCCCTGCAGTGCTCCCGGACATGCAGAGAGGAATGTTGTGACAGTTTGCAGCCAACCCAATTTAACAATCTTTAGCTTAATACTTAAAAATGCTAGGGCTCTGGATAATTTACTGATTAAGATTAATAACAACATAAATAAGACATACATATTGCTGGCTCCAGGCCAGACCAAAGAATTTGTTTACACAGTTTGAACTCTTTTCTGTTTTAAGGCCTTTTTTGTGTGAGTTATTGAAGAAGATTGAAGATTCAACTTATTGTCATTACGTAGTACAGGTACTATGTAACGAAACGGTTTCTCTGCATTTGACCCATCCTAGTGTTAGGAGCAGTGGGCTGCCATTATGAACGGCGCCCGGGGAGCTGTGTAGGGAACGGTGCCTTGCTCAGGGACACCTCGGTAGCACTTGGTCTTTCCGGGACTTGAACTGGTGACCTTCCAGTTGCCAAGCCAAGTCCCTATGGACTTCACCACCACCGCCCATCACCCTCATTCCAAAACTGATTGGTTCGCACAACTGTCCCTTAAATTTGAAGATTTTGTTCAAGTTAACCACCATCTTTAAAACAAAAATTCAGAGTGCTCTGCACCGCTTCTTCACTGTACAGCGTACTGTACAGTTTCCAACTACAGGGTCTGCTTTAATGTAACTCAGATGCCCTACAAGTTAAAGAAACTAGGTCTAGAGTATTTACAAGGCACCAACACTCAAACAACATGTGTTGGAGAACAGCGGTCTACCCCTGTTGGGAGTGCCACATGGGAGAGTTTTGCCACATGGGAGAGTTTTACCACAGGTGTCACAGGAAAGTACACAAAGCTGACTCTGCTTTGATTTTGCACACCTCCGAGCACTTCTACTGTTGTCGTACACATCAAACACCACAAAAAACGCTCTACGTCAAATGCTAGGAATAATTTGCCGACTACTCTCCGGGCCCCCTCTGGTCTGGAGTGCCGTATCAAGCAACTAACATCTCTACGACAGACGCACAGATGCAGCAGTGTATGCTGGTGTGCACATGGAGATGAGGATGGGGACTCCCTGCATGTGTCGCTGTTAGATCTACACATGTGAATGGCAGGAAGGGGAGAATGGTGAAGAAGAAGAAATGGCAGCTCGAACCAACCGCCTGGAATGACTTGAGGATGATATGTTAGGAAGCTTAGAGTCTGATCACCGTCCCTCATTGTCCAAATCATCTGTGCAGCTCTCCTCCTCTGCATGATGGATGTGAATATTCTAGCTGCAGAGTGGGTGATTTCAATCCATCCGACCCTTTTTCAGGAGTGTTTTAGGTCTCTGGGTTGGGCGTGGATAGCAGCGGCACGTTGTCCCTCCTCCTCCTGCCCAGCGGGGGGCGCCGGTACTGCTCCCCGTCGCCCAGCGTCTGCGGCAGAGGCTTCCTCTTGCTCTCGGGCAGCAGCAGGATGGACAGCACGGCCAGCAGGGCCAGGGAGGAGTAGACCACGTGGTGCAGGAAGTACCCGTAGTGGTTCCTCAGGTCCATGAGCGGGGAGCTGAGGCGGCCCACGCAGCCCAGAGCCAGCACTATGCCCACACCACTGCCCCTACACACACACACACACACACACACACACACACACACACACACACACACACACACACACACACACACACACACACACCATTTTTATTGTTCACTCTCCACTTATCGAAGACAAAACTCTCAGTTCATTTCTGTCTTGCTGCTGTTCGGTGTACAAAAAGAAGACTTCAAGTGGATTGTTTTCTTCTAGTGCCTAAACATTTTTTTTTACAAAGTTTAATCTTTATATCGTTTACCTATTGTGCATAATTTTAAAAGAATAGTTCCATATTTTTGGAAATGTACTTTACTAACAGTTAGATGTTGTTCTATAAATATGAAGCTGATTATTCTTGTTTGTTTAGACCATTCGAAACTTGAGTTTAAGCATGTCTTTACCTTTGGACAACGCTAGGCTAGCCGTTTCCTCTGTTTTATGCTAGGCTAAGCTAACCACATCCTACCTAGCTGTAACCTCATATTTGGCAGACAGTCATAAGAAGGATATCGATTTTCAAATATGCAGATTGAACTATTCAAGTATGGCTTAATAAAATATGTTTAAGAAATATCAGGCTTTACAGAGTAAACTACCATAAAGCCCCCCATCAGGCGTTTCTTTCAGCTCCAAAAGATAATGAGCTAAGCTGTCAGAAATGTTCAGCGACCCCTGTCAATGAAGACATTTCTCAGATATCTAAAAGCGTCTCTTCATTACTTATAGATACGATGATGGAAATGTACTGCATTTTTCATGTCCTTCATTTCAGCAGCTGAGCAGGCTCATTTTTCACATCTCAATATATTTGTACAAAACGTAATAACGAGGAGAGTTGTAGCTTTTAAAATCAGTGTTGATGTGTTACCTGATGACAGTGGGCATGATCTCTGCAGTGAAGAGGATGCAGAGGGAGGCGGTGGCCTGGGAGGAGAAGAGACCCAGCACTGAGAAGACTGTGATGGCCGTCTCACTGAGATCTAAAGGAGGGAGGAGGAGGAGGAGGAGGAGGAGGAGGGACAACCATCAGTTACTGTGGACTACCTTAATGAACCGCAGCCTTTCTGAAGATATATCATGCTGCCCTGTTGATTTGAAGTGATGTAAGTACTCTTGAGTCATTTCTCTACAGCTTCCAGACTACTGTAATTAACAGTAGACACAGAAAGCAGTGAAAAGAGGTGACCTGAAACACACCACCACCCAGTGCTTCACCCCCCCCCCCCAGCCTTTGATGCATGATTAAAGCTCAGCTCCTGACACAGCTTTGACATTGCTGCCACTGCAGTGTCCTACATAAACGGGGTGTCATACCCATGTTCAGCCACAAGGAGGAGACTGAGACTCAGGCAACTGTGTGAGAGTGTTTGGACATCATGCTGGGGGAAGACAAAGGCACCTGGAACATAATTTTCCATGGAACATAATTTTCCATGAACAGATCTGACCGGTTTGCTTTGGACCCGTTTCATAATGCATGATTAACTTAACACATAACTATGGTGGTTAAGCATCTATTAAGCTAACTTTGACCTTCATTCCAGTTAGAGGAAGTAAAACATGCAATCCTCATACAAGCCTCACATAATGTCTCGACAACAACAGAGGTGACTTGTGAGTCAATGTGCCACCCTTATCCTCTCCTGAACAGCTAATATGAATTGTTAGCATCACATAAGTGAGACCCACGATAGACTGGACACTCTTTTGTTCACCAGTCAATCCTGAAATTAAGAGCCATCGTGGAAAAAATATGTTCCCTTGTTGCTTTCTTAAATATTTGTCCTTGAGCTGCTGGGATGCAAGAAAAATGACAGTTAAGTATCATGGTGTCGTAAAGACTATTAATAGATTTCTTCATCCCTCTCCAGGTTTACTTGGCAAAAACAATATCCTGCGACTAAAGGCTGCTTACACTCCATGAGTCCCAGGAGGATCAAAGAGGCCAGCCCCGTCATTGTCATGGCGAGGAGCAGGATGCCACGGCGACCGAACCTGTCTACCGTGGCCCAGAGCAGCAGCCAGGCGCCCCCCCCCGCACACACCGACAGCAGGTACGTCCAGTAGAAGCTGGGGGCCGTGCCTCTGACGTCTCCACGGAAAGAGCTGTAGCAGTGACTGATGCCGTGAGAGATGAAACTGAAGGAGGAAGGAAGGAGAAGCAAAGAGTAAGCAGTGAGAAGTTATTTTTAGAAAAGTGGGAATAATCAGTCAAGACACTATGAGGATGAAACTGCAGCAGCAACCAGTTCCTGTTAATAAAAGTGCAGCGCAAACTAAAGTGGAAACTGCAGAGGTGCTAAATTACTGTCACGAGTGTGGGATGACTTACGAGGTGAAGCCCAGCACACACATGTTCTTCCAGATGTTCCTGCTGTGGAAGAGCTCTGGGTAGGACAGGTGGGGGCGTGAGGAGGGGGCCGGCTCTGAGTCCAGCTCTGCAGCATTAAAACAGGAGTAATTTACAACAACAGACAGAGAATGATGACCTGACCTGGATTCTCTTTTAATCAATATCTCACTGTCAGTGTTTATTTATGTCTGAGAAACATGTACAAGAGGACAAATCAATGTTCCAATGTCTATTTGTCAAATAGAGTTTGTTCAATAGCCAGAGAATGAACGTGTATGCTATGGTAACACTTGATGTTAACCAATATCGTAATATTTCTGCAATAAAAAAAATATTTATACGAGATTCCAAGAATAGACTTTGTTCGGAGTTCCAGCAATAGGCCACCTTTGGAAATGCATGGATGTGTTGACTGATTTTTACAATATGCAAAGTAATACATATTTAGATTAGTGTGCGGGGATGAAAGTGTTACATTGAGCACAGCATTGTTGATTATAGGTTAGTTTTTATAAATTATTGTATGGTTTTGAAATAATACAAGTAGAAAATATTTAAATATATTAAAACAAATAGGTACTTTTGCATCTATTGTCATTATTTCTACTTATATAGCAGTGTGATCTATGGGGAGCCCCAACAAATGAAGGAGTCAAATCCATGTCACCAAATAGTGGCACAGTGGATATCCACCATATCATTGTCTATGCACGGCATCATGCCTTATTCTAATTCCATGACTCTTATAAATCATGAATTATAATTGAGCATCATTACCTGCTCGGGGTAGTGCTGTGTGTGATAGGTCATCATCATGTTTTGAAATGCACTGCATCAAGTAACCCATAAATAATGCAGACTTCATAAACCAAACCCAGCATTGATGCAGGAAAATGTAAGCTGCTGTCTTTTTGTGGAGGACAGTAAGAATCTAAACTCTCTGCACACACAAACACAAACACAAACACACAAACACACAAACACACAAACAAACACACAAACACAAACACACAAACACACACACACAAACAAACACACAAACACACAAACACACAAACACACCTGTGAAGCTCTCGTCATCCCTCAGGTCCCTGTTGGAGTTTCTCCTCTCGGTGAAGGAGTTCATGTCTGCAGATCTCTCTGACAGGAGGAGCCAGCGAGGAGACTCAGGGAACACCCCGGGAATGCTGCAGAAGAGACAAAACATATGTTCGGCTCAGTCTTTGATCTTTGCTGACCTTTCACCAGCACTTATAACCCAAATGTGCATCTTGCTTCATGAAAAACAAATGTAGGTCGCACATTAGCAGAATTCCTCCAGCTTTATTTCTAAACCTGTAATCCACTGCTAGTAATCATACTTTCATCTTTAGTAATTTTGCTTTGAAACGGCAATGGAGGCTAATCTTGTTACAGAAGTCCTAGGGACCGGGGACCATAAACAAAGTGGTCCTAATGCATTCTGACATGAACTGAAAGCTTCAGTGTGACGAGGGCATTGGAATCAATACGGTCCTACAGAGCGTTCAGCCAGACAGCTGGCATCTGGACACTTTATCAAAAGACTATCAGGTTCCTTCACTCTCCTGTCCCCCCAGTTTCACAGGGAAATAAAACATGTGTCCATATACAAGTACACAGAAAAGAGGAACATCTAAATATGAAACGCAAGTACTGATTACGTACTGGATGGAATAAAAGAGCTACAATTGAACATTTCACAGGAAGCTTACAAACAAATAATCCTACATGGATATTTTTTCAAACAGATAAGCAGTACCCGTAACAGAGGAAGAGTGTGAGGGGGGCGGCGCCAGCCCCCAGCAGGCCCCTCCAGGACTGGCAGCCCAGAGCCACGGCCAGCAGCAGCAGCTCTCCAGCAACAGTCATCAGCCCGGCCAGCATGGTGACCAGCAGCCTGAGAGACGGCTCACACAGCTCCAGACCTGAAGGGAACACACAACATCATTACTGACTCATTTGGGTTAGTCATAATTAACATTAACAACATAGCTGTAGAAGGAAAGCTATATAGTGTTTTTCTCAACTAATGACATACTTTTAATCTTGCTTGTTTGTACATTTACACTAAAACAAACTGTGCTTTAAATGTTGAAATACTCACGTGTGATGTACAGAATGAGGTAGACTCCAGCACTAGCTGCCGCCAAACAGAAACGCATGACGATGAAGATGGGGGGGCTCGGAGCGACGCACACCAGCACCCCGAACACCACCGACAGGGTCAGAGAGGCCAGCAGAGTCTTAGACCGGCCCAGCCTGCAGGGAAAGGACACACATGTTTAACAAAAACATCAACAACTTATTCATTAATGAAATTGGCATATTGCTGATTTATATTTTCACAAATCTATTAAGTAATTAGCATAAAACAAAAACGATTAGCAAAGACAGTTAAATCCAAATCAAGGTAAAAACATTTAAACCGAGACTTGCAACAGCAAAAAATGATCTCGTAAGTCCTGATTATGCAAGAGTAAAAACACTTCACATAAAATAAATATTAACAGCAAGAGCGTGGAGAACAGAAAATACAGTCTACTGGGAATGTAATAGATAAGATCAAATGGACACAGTTAGAACTGAACCATTAGCCTTTCTACCACATTCCTGAATTGATGTATATACGATGGACAGCCTATCATTTTTTACTTAATACAATTTTAAGGCCAGATTTAAAGCCTAAGATGAAAACCTGCAGACAACCTTAAATGTGATATTACCTCAAACTTAGCAAAAGAGATGTTGTGATCACAAGAAAATAAAAAGGCATTTTTCACCTCAGCTCACTTGCTGATAAGTAAATGTGATGATTAGCCATTTTGCCATGCAGGTGCAGCACTTTGTATCCAGCCTGCAGATTAGCACTGCCCCCTGTTCTCCTTTGTACCAGGAGGCAGCATTAATTCACCAGTCTTAACAAACAGACACTAGGCTCAATTGGTCAGCAAATAGATGAAGGCTGTTAGCTGATTAAACTGGCATCATCTCCCTCCCTTCTCCCTAAAAACTACTGCTTCCCCTCTGTGATTCTCAATCTGACAACACAGCAGGCACAGGCTGGAGCCATTGTGACAATCATCAGAGACTGTGCCTAATGCAGACAGCCGTGCACTATGCCTTAAAAGCTAGCATTATAATGCATTTCACTTTCGTAAAGGCCCTAACTCATGCTTATGTGTAGTAAATCGTGATTGAGATACATTCTGTAGTTTATCTTGCACAAATGTATGTCTTATAATAGAAAATGACATCTGGGCTTCTTGGTACTAAAGCTATCTTGCTTGCATCTGCAGGATACCATCTGCAGACTGGACGTGTGTGTGTGTGTGTGTGTGTGTGTGTGTTACCTGTCAGCAGCATAGCCCAGGCCCAGACAGCCGGTCAGGATGCCGAGGATGAAGCACACCTCCTCCACTGGGACCAGCCAGTACTGACCACACACCAGATCCCACTGGAACACACACACACACACACACACACACACACACACACACACACACACACACACACACACACACACACACACACACACACACACACACACACACACGTTAGAGATTATCTCAGGTTAGCACAACAGCATACATGTTAGAGAACTTCAAGTCATGAGGAAAACATCACTGCGCATATTATTTGCCTTCCAGAACATGGGAATTATACTAACATTACCGATTTGTATTTATCAGGAATGTATTGAGAGTAAAGACAAAGGTGCAAGGTGAGGTCCAAAACCAATGTTTGTCTGTTACAATGACAGAAAAGAGAACAAAAGCAAATGATTGATTGAGAGTATAACTGAATGACCGTAACTCATTGAATTATCCACACACTTTTGATAAAGTATTAAAACTGTAAACCAAAAAGTGTTTCGAAGATCAAAAATATAAGATCACAGAACCTTCCACCTCAAAACATGACTGTAAAGTGACTGTGTTGTTTGAGTTCTGAAGAAAACACAAAGACAAGTAGAAGCTCTTTGCTCACAAAGACAGTTTTTAATGCGTCGCCTAATGTAAAACACCACTGAGCATTCACATTTATTGTTAGCTTGAATTACTCGTGAAGAAATATGCCTTTGGCAAATCAAACTAATGAATTACTTAGATTCAAAAGGCAGAGCAGCTCAAGGCTTTAATTTAATCAAAATAAGTTATTATTATTATTCAATAACTTCACAGAGATAGAAAAAGAGAATTACAAATAACACTTATTCAGCTTTGTTTTGTTCAATATTTATGTGTACACTTAAATTACAAAAGGCTGAGAGAATAATGCAGTAAAAGTATAACAAAGGAATACTTAACTAAAATATGACTTTGTATTCAGAAAATGGTGTTACTTGTATAATTACTAATAGTACTGGCAGTAGTAATAGTAGCGTCACATGCATTAAGTGTGTGACTGTACATGTAGTGCTTCTACATTAGAAGTCAGAAAATGTGTAAAGAAAACTCAAAGTTTTAATCACATTAAGCCGACTCACTGATTTGCATTAACAGCTGAGCTCTGCTAATGTCTGCATCCACTGAGAGCCAAATGATTTTAATGATGTAGAGAGGGGAGCAGAGGGCTGGTCGTAAAAAGGCCTTACATAATTGGAGCCCGTGCACAGAAACATAAAAGCATGTCACATAATATCAGCGGTCGTACTGCTGAGGCTCGGAGCCACTACAGTGCACACCGGGCGGGTAAAGGGCAGCAAAACAAAGCTTTGAGCTCACAGGGAAGCCTGCTGAGGACAACAGGAGGAGGGGAAATGCAAGCAAACAGGTTGGTGAGCTCTTCAGACCGGTTCTACAGATGACGCTCAGGCACCATCACGCAGCGATGCTCTGGGAGGAAATCTGCAACCAAGTCAACCTTTAACATTTCTCACTGGGCCTCGCCTTGGCTGGGAGATAAGCTCAACTGAGACTTTGCCAACTCACGTTTGGTTGTACTTTTCCACTCAATTTATCATTAGTCAGACTCTGGACAAGAACAGATTTGTATCAAAACGTTAAAGCCTGTTTAGTATAACTGTTTAGACCAAGAAAAATCTTATGATTATATCATGTTGCTTTGCTTTTAGGACTTAACACTTTGCAAAACCCATCTGATTGTGATTATATAAAAAGGGAATGTTTGAACTATTATTCTAAAAGTAGATTTTTTTTTAATATTATATAACAGATGTCTTTCTTTAAACTGCGTAATAACATCTTTAGGTTTGGACATTTCAGCAAAAAACAATACTTAAATCAGAATAATTTTTTGATAAATATTATACCTTAATTAAATAATGCACCTTCTGGGATTCCAATTAAAAATTCTGAATATAATATAGTAGATGTATTGGAAAAAAATCAATTGAGAAGGAGTTGTGTTAAACCTGATATATTATAAAACGCTGCCATTAAATGCAGTCCCGCTTATTGATTTGCTAAATGGTTCCAAATGGGCATATAACACCAAGACATATCAAAGATGTAGCTATTGACATATTAATAACCTCAGGGAACATTATCATCATTCTTCCGAACCGTAACGATGGCAGGAAGTGTCTGTGCATTAGCCGTGGATCCAGCACGGGAATGTTAAGTGGAGATGCCTCTCGTTCAGTGACACAGTATGTATTGATTGTGGTGGAGGAGCAGCTGATCAGAGCGCCTCCTGCTTCCTGCTCAGAGACTGCCCGCTCAGCACGGAGGAACAGATCATCATGACAGCAGAAATACTTTATGAACTAACCCTGATTTAAGAGACAAAATAGAACAGTGTCCCTGTCCCGCTCAGTATGTAACACAAAGGGAGGACGAGACTGTAAGCTTGTTATTTTCCATGCGTCTATAAGAAGGCATGTGCACACTTTCTCCTGCTCAATGCCTCCCTTGGCAGTGTGTATGTCTCCTCAGCTTGCTGCAGTGCTGTGGGTGGATTCCCAGCCAACTGCCCTAATAACACGGACTATAGGCCTGGGTGTGGTTCCCACATCAGAAGGCACCAGAAATATAAACAGACACACAGTTTCCACTCGGTGACCTGCCCCAGTGGCTCTGTTGAAGACATTATCAAGAGCAAGTCAAGGGTTCTGCTATTGAATAAAGCTATGGGGTAAAAGCATGTTTACTCCCATCCATTGCAAGTTAAACAAGCAGTGTACAAAGTGACACTTTGATGCATCAACACAGAATGTACTTGCTGTGCTTATAACATTGCCTACATAATACATGTACACAGAAGCTGGTTTCTTTTATTAATGTAAACAGCATGAACCAGCTTTCCTCAACAGCCAGACCTAAATCTATAATGATTACACGATATACAATTGTTGATACAGGGTTATCATTCTAACCTGTAGAAATGCCTGTGTTTCAGGGGACAACATGTGATTCAGAGCTAGGATATTTACATAGTAACAAATATTTACTCTTCCACTGTAGCTTATCTTCAACATTGTTCTGCTGTTTAAATAAGACAACTAAGTTATATTTCAAAGAAACAAAAGTATGGCCACAAGCGAGACATTTCTATGCACCACTCTTTTTTTATATTTGTATATGTTCTGGTTTATAAAGTACAAAACTGATGCAAATCATATTCTGAAGCATGACCTTTAAGATTAAGATCAACCTTGGTGTTCATTCAGTTAAAGGGGACCTATCATGCAAAATGCACTTTGTGATGTCTTTTATACATAAACATGTGTCCCCGGTGTGTCGGGGAACTCACGCAGCGTCAGCAAATAAAACCCTCTCTCTTTTCCTCTGTACCCAAATCTTTTAAAAACAGGGGTACAACGAGCTGATACAGATTTTCTGCCGATCTGACGTCAAATCGGCGACGGACCCACAGAAAGTTGCTATCAGAAACAATGCCTGACGTGTTTTGGACGTAATCTTGTCTTTGTTTACATTAGCAAGCCTCGCTAACACTCAGAGCTAACCTGTACTGTAGAGCACATGTGTTTAAAAAGCAGGAAATAATAAAAAAAAGGAACTCACCTTGTGATAAACCCGCAAGAGAAAAAGCATTTGAGCTCCATACTGTTTCAGAAATAATCCTTGATGTGGTTTAGAACAGGATGGCGTTTTATCACAGCAGAATTTAACTTTATCTCTGCTAGAATTCTGATCAGGCAATAATCTCCACCTCCTCTTTTTTTGTTATAATGAAATGCACACATTTACCTTGTTCTAGACTAAACACAGGTATGATCCTAAGTTAAAAACATATGAGGTTATCATGAGGTTGTTAACATCGCAGTTTATCAGTGGATGTTTGCTGGAACTACTTGTAATCAGCGTGTTTCCTGACGGACACACACAGCGGTCAGGTAGAGACCGGTCTCAAGTCAGCACCGATGCAGACTCGATGTGTGAGGGCTTGATAGCCCACTCCCCCTCCACACTCGTTGGTTTGGAACAGCACTTAAAGTGGCGGACCCTCCGCGCGAACGCGCAAACGGAGGGGTAGTGTGTAGGGGTAGGGTGTGGTTTGGGATTGGGCCTAACAGGGCTGCAAAAGAGGGGTATGAGCAGTATGAGGCATGGCTATAACGGGTGATCTGTTTGGTATTTTAAGCAAAAAACTTCACAGACATGTTTTGTATAAGTATGGCCCTGCAATATCTTTTTCCAATATAGCATGATAGGTCCACTTTAAATACACTTTCTTTCTTTCCTTACTCGCAATGGTTAACTGGTTATAAGAAGGAATTGGTCTTACTTAGTAAAATATTAAAGAAAAACTTCAGAAATCTGTCAAATCTATCCCTCAGGGCCTTTTCAGTTTGACAAAGTGACGCAGGTGAAAACAAACATTTCTGAATGAGTCACCGGGCATTCTTCAACGTGGTTTCACAACTTTCTCGAAAGGTGCCAAAAGGTTAGTCAGATACTCAGGTGTTTTCCGATTAGCAGCTAACGTAGCGAGTCTCAAGCAGAGGTGAGAAGCTGACCAATCATGTGTAATTCGGTTGTGTAGCAGGGATGTGTTTGGGACAACAGCATCATCCTGTCCTGGGATTCATTTCTGACAACAGTCTGACTACCTCACACGCAGGTACTACGCACATCAGTTCCTGCAGCAAACAGCAGCTTTGTTTAGGGAAATGGCATCAGGGATCTCCCAAATCTCTTGCATTGGCCTTTTTTTAAGGAAAGAGTTTTCACAACAACTCATGTCCCCATACAAACCTTACAAAAGCAATTAAAGGCTCAAGGTTCTACTGTACAAACCACCAGCATAAGACTTTTTGTCCAACTAATCCGAAAAATGTGCAGCTTAAATTTAGCAGGGCATTGCAAAAAAGGAAGCTGCATGCTCAGCAAGACCCTCCTGTGGATAACTACTGTTTCAGCATTTTAAAGACCTTAGTTCAGACATAAACAAAATGTTAGCCCCCTCCACAGAAAGGCAAAACAATAAACTATGCTAGGATTGTAATGAGAGGGTTTAGGAGCTTACCTCAGTAACGATGTTGTTCCTCAGTCCTTCCGTGACATTGTAGTCCCATCCGACCTCGCAGCCCACCACCGCCGACTGGCTGCCGTTGAGGTACTGCTTACAGTGAGACAGGCCCCCGCTCTCCCCAGGTCTCCCCCCTTTCTCCCAGGGCAGGGAGGCGTTCAGCACCTCGGGAGACGGTAAGGGCCCCGGCAGGTGGCAGTGGTGGGGCGAGGAGAGGGTGATGAGGGGGTCGGAAGACAGCAGGAAGGCCAGGAAGAGGTTGGGCAGGATGGAGAGAGCTATCAGGACTCGCTGCTTCTTCCTGCCCAGAGCCAGCACCATCACCTCACCCGTGGGAGGCCAGGGAGGGCGGGGGGGACAGGAGGAAGACGGGCCTGGGGAGAGGAACAGGGGAGGAGGGGAGGGATGGAGGGGGAGCAGGGCATGGGGACGGGGAGACAAGAGGGGGAGAGTCTGGGGAAGTCATTGTTGGTGTTTAACAGGGAGGATGTTGTGACCACGGTTGGTTCCCAGGTAGAGAGACGTGGAAAACTGTGGAAAGAAGAACACAGGATTATTTTATAGTTTAAACAACAGAATATTTAACAAGATTCTAAAAACATTCAAAACATAGTAAAAAGCTACAAAAAAATAGTAAATTAATGAAGGCTGAATTCCATTTAGCTACTTCCATAGTGTCCCGGTATCATGTTTACTTACAGTATTTAAAATCTGATTATTTATTTGACACAATGGCATTACCAAGATGCTAGGGTGTGTCTGCTGGACCACGTGTTGCACGTCACTTGAGGAGTGACACTGATGTGAAAGTTCACAGGAACGCAGCATTTTGGCCCACACTTGCAGAGTAAGAGGGGACACACTGGGTCCTTTCACAGTGAGACTACACTATTTTAAACACTGAGCAAATATCTGTCCACACTTTTCTACTGAACAGAAGCACACTGTACCACACAGGAGGAGATTGTTTATTTAATCCAATTCTGTCCATCCACAGAGAGTAAATGTACCACTGGGGTTATGAGATCATACCTGAACACTTGTGACCCAATTTCAGATAGACAAAAGAGCACAGATGATAAATGATGATTTGTAGGCCAAAACAATTATGGATAAATACATGTAATGTTTGCTGTAGCTATTTCAGACCCAGTGGTGTTTTATGCTTCTAAAACTCTAGCTATTGGTTTTATGCTTGTTAAGAAAACAAAGTTGATTTGTGCTGACAAGTGTTGCTATAACAGTCAGTAGCCTTTATGGGAACATGAAGAGACAGAAATGGACATGTATACTTAAAAAGGTTTGTGGTTAGAGAAAACCCCTGAAGTGATGGGTGTTTTCAGGGAAGAGGGAGCCCTTGCCTCTCTGTATTACAGGAGTGTTCCCGGTTGAGGGCAGGAATGTGAACAGCCTGTGCTTTCCTCTGTCGGTGCATATGGAGCTCCTCTAACAGCCAGTGTTGTTGCCTTGCACAGGGCCAGGAAGTCTTTCCACAAAAAAAAAAAAAAAGGAATCCCAATGGGTTACATAAGAGCTTTTAAACGAGGGGGTGACAAGGGACGTGGGGGGAATTAACACCCAGGGGCTGGCTGGCCTCTGTGAAGTAGCTACTAACAATAAAGAGACAGCGGCAGTGTGAGGAGAATTACATGAAAATTGTAATGAGTGGAGGGGACTCGAACCAGCTTTGATAAAGACTAACACCTGCTCCAAACACATACAGTGACTGCGTGGCTTAAGAACAGACGCATACTGTTACTTACCCCCTCTGAAGTGTTGTCAAATGTGAGCCAAAATGCTACTGCCAGTGGTCTCTTCCAAGCGTCTAACACATTGCAGGGTAAAGGGGGAGTACTTTCACCGCATTCACCGAGTCTCTTCTGTTATATGGAAATACATTTCCGTCCCGGAGAAAAGTGTCGTAGCCTCCAATAAGCACCGCTGGTGCCTTTGACACACGCAAGGACACCGGACTCCTGTTAGCCACTTTCACATGAGATGATGCTACTGCTCTCTCAACGTCGCTGCTTTTCAACGCTGCTGCTTAGTCCATTTTTTCTGCCTGCCGAGATTACAGAAAATAATTAAATAAGGCATAATTGTTTCCGACATAATCTTAAAGGGGAACGTATCGTCGGTCAGCCGGTCGCGGACAAAGAGCGGGTGGAGAGCTGCATTGGGAGAAACCTGTTTATAGAGACCAGCAGCTGGCGGGACACTTCGACCCCACTCGGCTAAAACCGGCAGAGCGACGTCGCCTCGTCTCCCTGCTGCCGAAGATCCTTTATTATTAGTTCGTGTTTCACTCAGCAACAAATCCTGCTTCCTCTGTTCATGTATTTATTAAACATCGAGATCAAAATGTTCTTGTAAGTCCCTGACCATTTTCGTCTCTATGATGGTAGACACGTTTATTTAAAGCAATGCATTAAAACAGGGAAACATTTAACTACATTCTTATGATAAAAAAGGCATAAAACAAAAAAGAGTCTGAGTGCTATATTATAACAGACTTAGGTCAAAAAGTATAACATGCAGAATTACTTATTTTAGGTATTACATACTCTAACCAAACCACCATGTACATTCAGCTAACTCTCCTCTTATTTCATATGAATATGTATTCAATTTGTAAAACTAGTGTTGGCAGCAAAGAGGTTTAGAGAGGCCACCCTTGCCTGTATGGCTTTTTCATTTAGTTTAAAACAAATTGCATGACAAAAACACAGGACCGCTCTTGATAAAAGTCAAAAGTGCATAGAGAAACTAAAAGTATTTGCAATAATAATTATGTGCACACTTATATTAGCTATAGACATTAACTCGAGATTTTGCACCAGTCTAAGAATAAACATCAAACATTGGGATTGTATTTGGACAGCAGAAGAAGTACACAGATGAATGGGTTGAGTGAGATATCTGTTATTTATCAAATATCTCTGCAGAAGGCCTACTAGTATGCTCCTGCCGCATGGTGGAGCCATAAATCACAGACCAACACCAGACACCTCACCTCCATGGTCCAGGCTGATATGGGTTTGATCTTTCTCATGAAATTAAATAATCAAAATGTCATTCTTAGGTGAGAAATGTCACATTAGTTCTCTATAGTTTGAGATATTATTGATGGTCCTTGAATTTATTGTGAGCAAACCATTTGGTAATGACCGCTAAACTACACTTGATGGCACTAAGCCAGTTTATTTCACTCGTGTTGCAGCAGCCAATAGTGTAAGGCTTTGATTATATCAGACAACACACACATTGCTGTAGATCTGAACTTGTCGGTCATCATGAGTCTAAAAATTGATACTTTAAAAGATTCTTGCAAAAAATAAAAAGGGCCAAAGTTTAAAAGTAGATAAATTACCCTCGATGGGACAAACATGCCTTGAAAAGCCCTGTACAGTCATGGATGGGTTACTGAACTGGCACAGAGCCAGGGGCCAAAAGTCTATAGGGCCTTCACCTAGAACATGTCACTCAAAGAGACACATACTGACCAGGAAGAGACTCAAAATGGCCACGAATAAATGTAAAAGGACTGGGAAGAGACAAAGATACTTTGAAAGAGACCAAAACAACTACATAAACACTCAAAAATGCTGCAATGACACAATTAAATATCACAAACAACTATGAAAAGTGTTTTACCACTTAAAGACCTACAACTAGAACTCAAAATGACTACAAATAGTCTCACGTTGACTACAAAGAGACACAAGACAACTACAAGAACAGGCTAAATTAATGCAAAGTCAGTGTCTCTTGCTTAGCAAAGGGCCTTTTCCATATCAGCGCCCAAGTGGCCAATTGTCTCATAATGCACCCATGTTTACTGCAAACTCTGTCATTGTAGGATTCTTTCTTTTTATTTGATTATGTTGTGACATGTTGTTTATGGAAAGTTTTTTGGAGGTGTGGTTGGAACTTGAACCTGAGAACGCCAGGCATCTGACCACAGAGCTGTACAGCGGAAGTGCTGAAACAGAGGTAAAGAGTTTGTTTCCCATATTAGGACTGAATATTGTGCAACTTGTACATTAATATATTCAGTTTCTGTGGAGAAAATTCTGATTACTTTCTTATCTACTGCAATAAAAAACCTTTAATGGACAGGAGCAGTGAGATTGGAGCTCTTCTCTGGGGTTGTGGTGGGCTTCATATGGGCTGCTGCTGTTGAGTAACGCGGTAGGGATTAGGTGAAATACGATCTTTCTTCACTCTGTGGATATGTTGCAGTCCTGGGACCACAGATTACCCCACACGACTTTGCGGGACATTTCAACAGACACGGACACACAAGAAGTCATTGTGTGCTGCTCTACACATGTCCTCTGTAAATGTTCTTAACTCTTTATAATAACACAAATGAATACATAATCAAATATTTGGCAGTATAGTGCTCTATCCAATGATAACATGCAACCACCACTCTAAAAATAGTGCTCCATCTACCCTATGCTGTCTTCCTATCATGACAATTATGATCAGACAGCAGATTTGAGGTCCACTCATATGGAAATTAAGTCCAACTTTTTCTTCTTTTAGTGGTATTTTCAAATGCTTTTGAGCAATCATTGTTTGTAGCTTGCACTTTTAATGATACTGATTGTCCATGCAGATCTGCACTGTGTTATAAATAGTAATGAAACACTTGTGGACTGTATGTGATTAGTTTAAGTACGTTTTGGATTAATAAACCGGCACAGTTAACAGTGTGGGCGGATTGAAGTGTCATTATTATCTGTTCAGTTTGGTGAGTTAGAACATTTTATATAAAAAATGTAATGCATTATTATTATTATTATTATTATTATTATTATTATTATATATACACACGACTAGTAGCAACATGATGTATTTAAGAGTAACAGTCATTTGAAAAGTGTCCACATTGAAAGAGATATATTTTTCATAAATTATTGGAACATTAATACTGATTTATTAACATTAAGAGTTGTCAAGGTGATGCTAATCTTGAGGATATTATTAACAATTGAGTTAAACTTTTGGGTAACCTCACCTATGACAACAAATATAATAAACATTTCTAAATATAAATGTTGATCCTAAAGTCAATAGCAAATTAAGCTGTGAAACAAATGTAATGGGATCAAAAGTGCAATAAATGTGGTGGAGTACAAGTACAAAGTAGCATCAAAGAAGTATTGTATTTGAGTAAAATCACTTCAATTATAAGTTTTCATTTTTTTAAAGGGAAACATTTGAATAAAAGAGACATGAACGTATCCATATTACCTCAATTGGTATTAGTTGTCACACCGATAATAAAATAAAGCTAGGATCAGATACTAAAAATGATTGTTTAACTTGTAAAATGTAAACAATATAGTCAACAAAGAAGCATGTAAATGAAACTGAGTGTGAGCTTCTTTCTTGTTATTATTACAGAAAGAACGATAGGTCATGTTGTCATAAATCTTGGTAAATGCAAAGGATTCCCATGCTGTTATCTAATAGTGTTGAAAATAGATTAACCAACTATTGCTTTGTGCAAAGATTTAAAGAAAAAAAGTCAAATGTCTGGCTGGTTGCCCCGACCCCATCCTCTGCATCTCCTATCTCTGTGTCCCTTCCCTGCCTTCACAGCCACAGGAAGGCCCTGCAGCCCCAAACACTGATACTATCTCTGCGCTCCGCGTCTCTGTCCTCTCTGTGTCGAAATGTTGCCCATCCCACAAAGGGAAACCGCGGGGGAACAACGGTCCAAAGCATGACGTCCGTTTCTGTGGCTAGACAACTTACGGTAAATAATGTGGCAGGTGCACGCATGTTGCCTGATGCAGGATAATGAGATATTAAGATTATATCACAACATTTTCTATGAGAAAGATCTGTTGTTAAAGGTTCAGTGCAATGTAACACAGATTTCAAAGGTTGTTTGGGGAAGCAATGAATGTGCTTCAATAAAAGGCATATTTTGTTCTAATTTTTATATGTATTTGTAATGTGAAAATAGTATAATTTGTCAGTTTTTTTAAATACAAGGGACATTTTATACAAGCTTAATCTCAATAATTTGTTTATTTAAAGAACATTTTTCACAAAGTATTGCTATAACAATGCTTGACTATAAAAACACAATCGACAACATTAAAGTTTACAAATTATTTAAACATTCTTTCAAGTAATTCCACACTCACTTAGTGACAAAAGATAAGAGTATATACAGAGAGACATTTAGATTTCCATTCAATCCCCTACAAACCACAGGTTTTGTAACCTTGTTGGGCAACAACATTTACAATCATCTCCGACAATGACAAGAAGTGTCAAGTGTATGATTAGGCAATGTTTGTTAAATCAAATGAAAACAAGACATCTGTATAATGCACATAGTGGTTTTCTTTTTGAAAGCTCTGTGAGATTAATGCATGCACTACAGGAATGCACTTTTGTTATACCCATGTTTTGCTTGTGTCACATAAATGGACTAAGCTACAACTGCATTTTGTTTGTGTTGACAGTTAACGTTCTGAATCGTTCATTTCAAAGATGGTATCTTCAAGGAGATTCAGTAAAGTTCATTTGGAATTTGTGTCCAGTTTTTGTGCATTTTGCTGCAATTATGATTTTTACATCTGAGGTACTCTCCCTAAAATCCATGCACGCACCACATAGTCGTATTAAATCTGGATATGCACTTATTTAACCCCTCGCATACGGTTTATCTGCAGTCTCTTCATTCACAGTTAAGAATATACAATGACATCTACATTCAAACCACGTCTTACTGATTTACATTAGGACTGAATATCTCTTGTTCAGGTGATTATTTCATTTATTTAAAAAGTCCAGCAAACAGTGCATTAGCCAAACATTTTTAAAAACCGAGGTCAGCAGGAAGTTGCGTGGGGTGAAACCCCCCTTATAATATGACTGGAAACCCCCCAAAGCCGAGAGTACTAGGGTGGAATCCAGGTCTTTTCTAAGCCAAATTTGAATGCTGTATTTATTTATGTTAGGAATTCAGATTTCCCATGGCCCCCTCTGACTGTTTTCTTGGATCTTTCTGTGCCTCCACAAAAAAATCTCTCTATTACAAAATCTTTCATCTTCAAATGAATGCCTAATTCTTTTATAAATGACTTTTTTCACAAATAGATGCAATATTCAGCACCAACAAGAAGACATTTAGAGGCCTGTCTGGACACGAATATTGAATCAGATTGCTTTGATTAATACAAATGGTGGTTCTAGATACCGGCCTCTCCTGCAGCCCCCCCCTCGGCTCCCTGCAGGTGCCGCTGGGACAGGATGTGTTTCAGAGAGTCCAGCTCCTGTGTCAGCTGTCCGATCCTGCTCTGCAGCCTCTGGTTCTCCTCCTGCAGCAGCCCGGCCCTCTGCTGGGTCATCAGGATCCTCCGGCGGGCCTTGTCCCTGCTCTTCCTCACGGCCACGTTGTTCCTCTCTCTTCGCAGTCGGTACTCGGCACTGTCCTTGCTGAGGCTCCTCTTGTTGACCGGGGCCCGCAGAGTGGGCATGAGGAAGGGGGAGAAGTCCTGGAGAACAGGAACACAAGCAGAGGAGGAAATACTTAGATCTCTTACACTGAAACAACTGAAACGTTGACTTTAATTACATGTACTATGTCAACAGATTTCATATAACTGTATTAGGTTAGTTGAAAGCAATAATATTAAGTTGCACCATATATTTCTTATTTAAACATCATATTATTGCTTCAAACCAACCTTATACAGTTATGTATTATAATGTAGCATAAGGTGAAAATACCCCAGTGAACTACAATTACCTCAACATAAGTTGAAGTACTTGAGTACATGTACTTAGTAAGAATCCGTCACCTAGCACAAGCACCCCGTTTGAGGATTTCCCCGCCTCAGAAATGTTGTTGGAATTGTTATATATTAAGTAAATAATCTTTACACACACTAACACTCACCTGCTGCGTGTTGACATGGCTCTGGTGGTGGTTTGTGTTTCCCGCGTTAGAGGTGTTGTTGAGACAAGAAGACGTGTAGGGCAGATAAGACAGTCCCATCATCTGCTCAGAGACCCTGTCATCAGGGCCCCCCCGCCCCAGCCCCTGAGCCTGGCCGTACGGCATCATGTCCATCTGAGACAGCTGATTGGACGCCGAGGTCTGGTTGAGGGTGTGGTTCTGACCCGGGTATGAACCGGCCCACTCCTGGATCACAGAAGAAGCCCTGGAATCAGACATCTGGGGGAGAGAAGCAGCAAATAAATGAAAAAACACAAAAAGAACAATAAAAAATACACAACAGCTAGAAAAGTAACACACGAATAAGAAAGTGAAACAGATCACAGTGGTATTCAGATCTATGAGTACAAGTAATACAACAGTGTATCAAGTACCAAAAGTTAAAGTACTCATTATGCATAATGGCTAATTTTAGAATAATATAAATCATATCACAGGGTTAAAACTAGTTATGTTATATCACTGGGGTATAATTAGAGATGTATTAATGTCTAAGTATCACTAATGTGACAGCTGGAAATGTTTTATACTTTAAGTAAAATAGTGTCCTAGAAGTGCAATAGAAGTATAAAATAAGAATAATAATGTAAATACATTGAAGTGGCTCAAAATTGTGTAGTTTTACCCAGTTAAATGTAAATAGTAGTTAAATTTGATCAATGAGAACAGAACAACTGCAATGTTAAAACATGCAAAAATGTGTAATAGTTAAATCTGTAATTATATCAACAACATTAGTAAAAAGGTGGAATATATGTTACTAACAATGGTAATAAAATGGAAATATCCTAATTTTAATCCCTCATTCTATATTGTATATCTAATTTACTACAATAACAGCATATTATAGCTGAAACAATTATCGACAGAAACAATCAACATTTTGGATTTTTTTTTTTTTTAAGGTAAGAAAAAGCAAGCCTTACATATTGAATATTTGCTGTTCATATTTGTCTTATTTAATAGTAAGCATTGTGTCTTTAGGTTGAAATATAAAGACTGGTTGTGATTTTTTTAAATGTTTTAATTAATTTCAGAAAAAGAATCAAGAGATGAATCCACTGCTAATATAAGTGCAAACTATTTTTCACACACTATAAAAAAACTTAATATCTGACTTACCATGATGGCACTTCAGGTAGACTGTTCTTCAGGTCTGTCTGACAGTTTGCAGTTTGACTTACACTGGACTGAGAGACAGGAGACACACTGACAGGTACTCACCATCACTTCTTCCTCCCTCTCCCTCTCTCTCTGTCTTTCTCTCTCTCTCTCTCTCTCTCTCTCTCACACACACACACACACACACACACACACACACACACACACACACACACACACACACACACACACAGACTAAAGCACGCACAAACAGTAAAACGAGGCAGTGTAATTATCTTGACATTCAGCACTGTAAGGCCAATAATGTTACCAATCTTACCAAAGTAATTTTCACTGTAAACTAATTCTGGAACACGGAAATTAAACAGTTTATTGTGCGAGGTCACTAACTACTACTGTCAAAAACATTATTTAACTTTACGCTTGCTAGAGTGTTATCATTGGTTTTCATGCAATTTTGTAACGCGCATAATTTCTATTGTCCCTCTTCCCCTTCCGTAGACCACTTTCAAACAAAATGGCTGCCCCTATTGACAACGTGAGTTAAACTTGCTAGCTGAAAATAAAAAACGTTTATTTAATATTTCTACACTTTACGTCAATATTATAGACATTTCCGACGATGTATAACCATACTGTTATCGTTTATAATTGATATTGGTAAAAGCTAGTGATAATACTTTTTTTAAATGACTCAAGTTAGCCAGATTGCCACTAGCTCACTCGCTTTTTACTAGCATCTCTACTACATTACCCACATTTTGCTGTAGATAAATAGTGCTATGTGTTTTGCATTGTATTTCTGACATGTTTTCTTTCTGACAGGATTTAATAGAAAGGGATTTGCCTACAGCTGTACAGCTACTGAGAAACCTCACAGAACAGGTAAGAACTTTGTGTTGTAATAATGCTCACTAATAGAACCATTAGAAACAAATAGCTATTACATCTCAAGGTGACATTACAGAAGATTAAGGATAAAAGACTTGTCTATCACATAAAAACAGAACATATTCTTAGTTTAGTGGCTCACCCAAAACTAATAAAAAAATACATAAAACTACATTAAAAAACAAACAATTCAAAGACAAGTCAGAGCCAGTGTGCAAAGCTGCATTCAAAAGAAGGGAAAGTCTATAAGGCTTTAGTTTTTGTTAGTTCAGTCTTTTCTTCCTGGTTGTTTTGGACAATGCATACTTGAGAAAATATTATTTGTATGTTGTTGTATTTTGTATTTTTGGTAGAATTGGTCATCAAGTGATTTTATGTCTCATTGTTATTTTACTGTGGTGGTTACTTTTGTGACATATAGCTTGTTTTGCTTTTTTCTCTTTAGCTGGCCTCAGTAACAAGTCATGTGCGTGAGCTGATAACAAAAGTCAAAGATGGGGCATTCAAGACATCGAAGGTGAGTGGGATCTTGTTATCTGAAATCCTGGACAGCAAGGCTAATACATATGGAAAACAAACATCAGATGTAAACAATAAGATGAAAAAAACTGGTACATGACAGGATACAATTTAAGGAACCAGCGTCAATTCCGAAAACATGTAGTAAATCCTTAGAAAAGTATAATGACTAGTAGTTTGTTAAACGGGATTAAATATAAAGTGGTAAAAGCAGTTTTTATGTTTGCAATTACAATGTTTTTAGAGAATTTCCCCTTTTTTAGGCACCTGTAACTAAGGACATTTTTTTTATCCTCACCTAAATAAAACAGATTCTAAATAATTGTTTAGCAGCTCTGATCTAGACAGACAGTCCTTCCTTACTCACTCTCTGTCTTCTCTCTCTGCAGGGTTTGTCTTTTTTGGACCTTCGGTATCACCTGCTGGTCTTCTACCTCCAAGACCTCACTCACCTGATCAGCATCAAAACAGAAGGAGGCAAAATTAAAGACAGTGAAGCCATAAGTAGACTGGTCACTATAAGAACGGTGAGATGATGGTAGAGATAAGCTGCGAATAAAGAACCTATTTTGTTATTCTTAAAATGCTTTTTTGTCATCCTGCTTTAAGGTCTTGGAGAAGATGCGACCGCTAGACCACAAACTTAAATACCAGATTGATAAACTGGTGCGCACAGCGGTCACTGGCAGTTTGGGTGAGACTGATTGGACTGATCTGAGATCCTTCCCTCCATGTTTAACAGGCTTCAGTGTATAACAATGTATTATCTTAATTTCAGCTGAGAATGACCCACTGCAGCTGCGTCCTAATCCTGAGAATCTCATCAGCAAAGTAAGGGCTGATATCGTGATCATTTTAATAACCATTTTTATTGAGGTGTTACATTTTTGTCATTAATAAACCTTAATGCTTGTGTCAAACTGAAAACAGTAAGAGTAGCAAAATTGTATTCGTTATTTTGGGATAGTTCTTTTTTCTACATTTCCTAAAAGACATTTCAGGCGAGCATTGATTGAATAATTTGGGATGAAAACACAGCATTGTAACTGATTTCCTTCTTTGCTTCATCAACCAGTTGAGTGAATCTGAAGAGTCTGAAGGTGAAGCTGAGAATACAACGGAGAAGAAAGCAGCCCACTCTAGTGGCAAGAAATATGTACCTCCAAAGATTGCTCCAATGCATTATGGTAAGGTCATTTTGTCTTTTTTAAACTGTTATGTGTTCTGTTTCTTGTCAAAAAAAATCCAAATCAAATCCCTGCTCAGCCATAAAATCAAAGATGTTTCCCATGTGGAATGTGTGCATGACAAAAATCTCACCACGTGTCCTCCAGACGGTGACATGACAGAAGCGGACAAGAAGAAGGCTCTGTCGGAGCGTCAGAAGCGAGCGGCCCTCAGGAGCTCAGTGATCCAGGAGCTGAGGCAGCAGTACAGCGACGCTCCGGAGGAGATCAGGGACAGGCGGGACTTCCAGAGCGACAAGGAGAGCCGCGACGAGCTGCACAGGTGTTTAACGGTTTGATTTATTTCAACAGCCTGTTGGCCGATAGCTGATAAGATGCAAGACAGTGGGGTTTTAGCCTTTACTGGAATACTTGATGAGGATATTGAGGAGGATTTTTAGATGAGTTTCCATCCTCTATAACTCTTTTCTTCCTCATAGGAAAAATTACGAGGAGTCTATGTTGGTGCGTCTCAACGTGCCAACTCGTCAGAAGAACGCCAATAAGAGAGGATCCATGTCCATGTCGGGCCAGCTGAACAGCATCACACACTTCAGTGACATCTCAGCACTGACCGGCGGCGAGGGGGGCCAGGTGAGCGTACTGACATCTTTACACAAACCTCTCAAAGAGGGGGTCACACCCCACTCAGGGCTACATTTGTGAGAGGAATTTATTGAGAGTTTGTCTCAGAAAGAACATGAATTTGGGGCTCTAATCAAGCAGTAGACCCTTAACTGGAGAGAACAGGACATGCTGAATTGTTCATATTGACTTTAATTAAATTTGGGCTTCCAAGTGCACATAATGAATGTCAGAATGGACACATGATGTACCTGGCGCCATCAAACACTTGTGTATTTGTACGTCAGTTGTACGGTGCTGTTGGCAACAGTTACACTTAAAGCTTAAACAGGTTTGGGAAGCCACCCCCCTCTGTACCCTGTCTGAATTCACTGTCATAAAAAGTACTAATGAGTCAGAGTAATGACTAGCAGCCTCGTGCTGCTTGCAGATGTGAAAAATGTATTCAGCTAAATGTGTTTGGAAAGTCCATCTGCTATGTTTAGATTTGGTGCCGGACAACATGAGAAGCTATAATTGTTTATGCTCATCTCGGTCCGGCATGAATGGGAGCGTTGTTTTTATTTTGATCACATTCCAAATGTGACTTTTTTCTTTATTGCTGCAGGATGGGCTTAGCTCTGGCCCCAAGAAAAAGAAGAAACTCATGAAGAAGAAAACCAAAAGAAAGGGTAAGGACTTTCAAATATACCTCAGTACAAAATGCATTTCCTGCCATTTGAGAAAAAACAATTATGCTCCATTACCTTGAAATCCTACTAATTGGTGTACTTTTGGTAGGTTAAATAAGATCTTTATTTTTAGAACCAAAGGTTATCCAGATATGATTTGTTTGGTGTAATTTACTTTTCAATACAATGTTTAAAAATAAGAAAATAAACCACAATCAAGTGCTTTTTTTGTATTTTAATCCTGTTTGTGAATATCTGCTTGTCCTTCTCTGCAGCTTTCAAGAAGCACAAATAGACCGGCAACGTGATGTAAGAGGACTTCTTATCTACAGCCATCATCGTTTTAGTTTATTCTTCAGAGGATTTGGAAACAAAGAAGTCAGTTGTGCTTGGCATACATTCTCCACCTCTGCAATATGTATGACTTTTTCATTCAGTTTGTCAAATAAACATTTACCTTTTGACTCTAGCATGTCTGTTCAATTGTATTTATGTCCATCAGAGGGCAGTCACATTGCTCCCTTATCAATTAGGATAAAAACTGGAATGTTGAGTGACTTTCAAGATAACTGCCATCTAATTACCTCCTGCTAGGAGAGACATGATAATGTATTTCGGGACATGTTCAAGTATTCAAGTATTGATTTACCTTTTAAATAAACATTCAGTTCCACCATGTGTACACAATAGCTTGGGAAGCAGCCAGATGCTGCAGGAACCTGACAACTATACAAATAATTGTTTCAGTATGCTGGTCTCTGGGTGAGATACAGTGTGGTGCTAAGTTAACCCTACTGTTAGCGTTAATTAGTAAGCATACATGTAGACATTTCAGGGCTACAACCAAATACGTTTTTCATTGGCAAAATGTAAGGTGTTAGTTGAAAACCCAAATGTTTTCAGTTCATGATATAAAACAAAGGGATAATGTTGGAGAGGCTGCAAAGATTCAGGCATAACAATTTTTTTTGCTAAATCATTTCTCTTTTTAGTAAGGATTGCAGCACTGTATAAACATAGGAAGGATAAGTCTAATTGTTGGAATAGTATTTAGTGTACACTTTAACATTTTCCTATGGTAGACAAGAGGCGCTTTCACACGCAGTACTTTTCCCACAAAGGTTCATCAGAACTTAGTTCATGAGAACTCAAGCTCTCATGAACTAAGTACAGATCGCGTTCACAGGAATAAATCCCTGGGGGAGGATTAGGCAAATGAAGCCGCTGACGTCACTTCTTCTTCTTTACTCCATAGACTGTATATATAAATACTTTGTGTTTACTCTCACGCCGCAAACAACTTCACAGCATATACTGCCACCGGAAGTCCCCGGAGTTGGGGACTGGCTTCAGGAGAAGCTGCTCCAGCAGCTTCTCCTGAAGCCTTCCGAGTAAATCGCCAGAACGCCGACGCCAATAAAATGGCGGCTTCACAAAACTTTTTGGGAGTTTTACGGGGCGTGGTTTGCATTCCGCTCAGCCAATCAGACACAGGAACCTTTTTCTCCCACGAAAGTACCTGCTCTCTAGCAGGGACAGAGAAGGGGGTAAAAAGGTTCTCATGAACTAATTTTAGTTCGGCTCTTTTTGGTGTGAACACGACATTTCGGAACTAAAGTGGGATAAGTACTGCGGTGTGAACGCGCCTATAGTCTTGTTTATTGATATTAAAGCATCACTTTTTTACCAGCGGGGCAGAAATAGAAGTCAGAACAAACTCAGACATAAACAGTCTAATTTTTACACAATGTCTTTATTTTTTTTCTCTAATTACAGACTCATGGGTTAAAAATAAAATTAAAAAAAGCAAAACATTTGTTCAAACCCACTCCCTCTTTTCAATAAAAGAAAAAGTCTCCACACAAACCCCCACCCCTGAAGTTCCCCACCCTAAAATAACAGCTCCGGCCCACTCCAATTATTAAATTAATACTCAATGCCGTTAGCTTGTCGGCCTTCCTCAGAGAAGCCGTGGCTGCACTGCACGTCGTCAGAGAAAGGGGGGGGGGACTTAAGGTCAGCGCTGTACACCCCCTGAAAAACACCCTCGTCTCTGGTCCTGCCTTCCTCACCCTCACGCAGACTCGCCTGCCACTCCACTAAGTTGGCGTCAGCTCTCTGAATATAAATTATGTGTTGGATTGGCTGCCTGTTAACGTGCCTTGTGTGCTGCTGTGTGTGTGTGTGTGTGTGTCCTCTGTGTGTGTCTGTGTGTGTCCTGTCTGTTGAAGTGTGAAAGGGTCTAAATGCATCATCAGCGTTTGCTGTTGTAGTAAATGCCCCCCGCGGCAGGCCTGTGGTCGCCCTGCCCCCCTCCCCCCCACACGGACAGGATGGGGTGAGTGTGCATAGCGGGAGCAGAGAGAGAGAGAGACGCTGCAGAGACAGTGGGGGGGGTCTGCGCCACTTGGGGAGGGGTCGTCAGCCTCCACTGGTCCTGAAACCTGAAACGACAAGAAGTGGTCTAATATACAGAGAGAGGACGGGGGAGGGGAGGGGGGGAAGACGGGAGACAAGGATCACAGAGGGCGAGAGGGAGGGGAGAAGGGGGATGGAGGGGGGGGGTGCACGAAAATAATAACATCGATGCCTGTCAAATGAATAAAACGAGCTGTGGCCATGCCTGAGTTGGAGGTGACAATATGGACGAGCGGCGGGGAGGGGAGGGGTCAGCAGGAAGACCCCACCCACGAGAAAAAAAACAAAAAAACAAAGCGTTTACAATCCCACTGAACACTGAGGGTCCATCACTGTCCAGAGAAAAAAACACAATCCATGGTGTGATGAGCCAAACAGCAGGGCAGGGGGGAGAAAAAGCATGAGTTATAAAATGCAGCAGGGGTAAGGGATGAGGCAGACACAAAGGGGGGGTTCGGGATGGGTAGGTAATGATATACTCCAAACCACAAACTTAAAAACACAACATATATCCTGGCTGAGTGGAAGTTTCACATATGTACGGTACATTAAAAAAACATAACAGTTGATTTTCTTGTTGCCGCACCCACCCCCCCACATGTTTTTTTTTTTCGTTTTTTTTGGTGGTGGTGGAGGGTGAGTGGGTGGGCTGTGTTGGTGATGGTGTGAAAGCAGGAGGTCACAGCCAGACCAAAGGAGACACATCTGCAGCCTGAGATACCACCATCTTCTCTGCCCCCACATGCCCCGCCTCCCACACTCCCCTCCCTCAAAAACCAACAGAAAACAAAGAAACGAGCCACCGTTTCCTCTCCCCAATGGCCAACTGATACCTTACCAGGGGTGACGCACCAACCTCCGCACACGCACGCTCACACACAATCGCACACTGCGGCCAGTCAGTCTCTCTGTCCAGGAGAGCTTTTTTTTTTTGTCNTTACTATTGTGAGTGTGTACTAGGGCTGTACCCGAATATTCGACTATTCGATCCGAATAATGAAATTGAAACCCGAATAGTTGGCCAACGAACGAATATTCGAATAGTCGAATATTCGGGTACAGCCCTAGTACACACTCACAATAGTAATGTCATTGCTGTGTGGCAAAGGTCAGCGCTTTCACCTGAGCTCAGTAGAAGTAATCCCAAAACAATTTCACAGGTTTATCTTTGTCCTCAAGGGCGGTGGTGGCGAAGTAGGGGGCTTGGCAACTGGAAGGTCACCAGTTCAAGTCCTGGCAAGACCAAGTGCTACCGAGGTGTCCATGAGCAAGGCACACTGCTCCCCGGGTGCCGTTCATAATTGCAGCCCACTGCTCCCAACACTAGGATGGGTCAAATGCAGGGGCGCCATAAGGGGGTGAAAAGTTAGGACGATTCTAAGGGCCCGTGACTGACAGGGGCCCCAAACATTTTTAGAACATTAAGAAAAAATGTTGAAGTAACCTTTCATCAATCAATAATTAACATTAAAAATAACGTTACATTGATAATGTACTCACTAAACTTACNATGTTTCAACGACGTAACAAAGTCAGGCTTTCAGAAAGAAAAAGAAAGCAGAGAAGACAAGAGAGCGGGCTAAAGGGCGACAGTATGTCACCCAGTTTTTCAACAAGAACAAGGTGGGTGTGGTCCATGCAGTTGGTGGAAATTAGTCTGGTTAGCTTAAGCGTAGTCCATTGTAAATAATAATTGTAATGTTGCTGACATTAAGGTGGGGTAGGTAATTTGAGAAACTCCGAGATACTTTTTGTTATATTCCATGGAATGCTCTTTACACATCCCGATAGCAATGAATATCTTAAGTGCTTTTTGACAATAAATCCATTAAAAAATGTCATCTGATGGAAGCCCTAGTACTATAAAAAGCACGACCAATTCATCTGAGCCGGCCCGGCTAAAATAACTGGATGGCCTACCTGCCCTGTCAGCTTTCCATCTGTGCACAAAACTTATCTCGTGCCCTCATTGGTTATGTGCAGTGTTCGTGTGTGTTGGAGGGGGGGCTCTGTAAGGAAGTCTGAAGGAAGGTGGGGCAGATTTTTTCCAGTTGTGTATTTTCAAATTCTAGCGCACTTGAGCTGGTTTCTCCAAAATGACATACCCTACCTTTAAGTACTGTTAATATCTTCACATAAAATGCTGAGGTTTTTCATTTCACTGCTCTTTTAGCTGACATTTAAGAAATGCAGGTACATTTTTAACAGCTATTACTAAACCAGTTGTCCCTCCCCCTGGTGCCAGGACCAACAGATCCATCTCTAGGCTCAGCAGCCCTGTCCCCCCATAAGGCTTTGCAGTCTTGCCATGCTGTCCATTGAAAGCCAGTTAGCTAGAAAGCTGGACTTCAAAGACTTGATCAGTGACTATAGCCTGTAAGAAGGCTAGGCGCTGGGCTCTTGGTGAGTAAGGCTGAGCCAGGGCTCGTAATAACTGTTAAAGGGCAAGGCTATGGTAACGATATTGGATCACTACACAGAAGATGCATGATGAGAAAAAGACTGAGAACAGGCCCTGATTTAGCACCACCATCAGGCCTTTTCACTTCCATTTCCCTTTTGTTGTCCGTTTACACTTTAATACCCGCTTAGTTTGTAGTTGGTATGTATATTTATGTATTATTTAAAAAAATCTGCTGCTTATGTTTTTTTTTTTTGTTATAGCATTTTATAAATGATAATATTGGTGTTAATGTTGACTTTATTTTAATTTAAGAGGTCATGTATATTTAAGTTATATTTATTTTGATTTATGAATGTTCCATTCAAAAATGTTATTAAAAAGGCATGTACACCATAAGAGATGACTATTGAGGTCTATTGTCAGGAGTGTTAGTCTTATATCAAATAGTGAATTCTACTGCAGCAGAATGTTGCACGTCTGCACAGTGTTATATTTTCACCGCTCAGTGTCAGTAAATATTGTGCAGTTAGTATTGGACTACAAGATAGATGCAAGCCTGTACAGGTAGAGTTATTTAAAGCATAAATGAGTCGGTTGGGTTCTGGAGGTGTGGTTACAGCAATTGTGCTTGGTTGGCGTGGCCTGGGCCTGGTGGTAGGGCCCAATGTGATATCTTTTCATGGGGCCCAAAATCCCTGGCGGCGCCCCTGGTCAAATGCAGAGAAACCATTTTGTTACATAGTATCTGTACTGTGTAATGAAAATAAAAGTAGAAGGAAACAATGTCAGGCCAACAAGAAGGAGTATAGAGTTTCAGTTTGAGGTAGCAGCTAGTGCCAACGTAGAGTGGTGACCTGATCCCAGAACAGCTGCAACTGTCATTGTGTTCTCACTGATCCTTTATTGTTATAAACTGCACTTAAGAAATATTAAAGAATGTACTATTTTTTCCAAAAAGGTCATTGACTATATATTGAAGATGCAGAGCTGTTTATAAAAGCTGTTTTATAGCTGTTATGCTGGAGGTGTGTAAGTATGAGGAGGAGCCAGTAAGTGTGAGTCTAAAAGTTTGATACAAAGTGACTCACAGGGCCTTTGCGATCTGCCTCAGTGTGCCAAAGAAGTTTGTAATGGCTTAGTTAATGTCATGTGGTTATCTCTGAGCTCAAGGACAGAAGGAGAGAATGTGCCATAAACACCTCTCAGTATGGGTTGTACTTAAGTGTTTTCACTTCAGTCTAAAGAGCATCTAAATTGAAAAATATCAGCAATTCACTGCTCTTGTACTTATACGGTTTGTTGTATTTTGAGAGGCTTTAAAAACTTTCTGAGAATGTCTCCTTTAGAGTTTGGTTGTACAAGTCCCACACTCTTATGTTTTGTGAATACATGATTGCTACGTCAACTTTGTATACAGTTTTTGATCTATGCTTGCCAGTCTTAAGTGATTTGCTTTTGAACATGTGGCACTTGAGGGTGGTATCAATCTGCCCGTTTAACTCTCAGGATAAAAGCAACAATATTTTCCTCAAAATGTGGAGCCTTTTAACTCAGGCCTTTTTCCCAATCCGAGATAATGCCATTCGATCCAGACTCTATAAATCATAGACTTCTAATTACATAGACGATTACACTACAAAACCCCCCTATGTCACATACAGTATGTCTTTTAACCACCTGCCACATCTTTCTAATTCCCATGTTGACAAACCGGGGCCCCTGCTCATGAAGCCGTGTTGACAGCAGAAGGACAGGCAGCTGGGAATGACAGCCAACGTGTCCCTTGACGTTCTGAGGGGTGGTCCGCTGGTTGCAGACAAGCAACTGTCAAGACCTCCAAGTCTGAAGTGTTAATCTGTTTGAGTCAAAGTGGCCCCAGTGCTTCTTCAGGTGGTCCACTCAATAAAATTCATTGAAGGATCTGCTCGGTTAATGGGACACTTGTTAGAAGCACTTTGTCATTGATAACGTGATAAGGTGTGTGTGGTGGGGGGGTGATTAGTGTACTGTATGACCCTTATATTTAAATACAGTATGGTCACTGAAACCTTTGAGAGCAGGCAGCTGTCATACCCAATCTTTTATTAAAGATGAAGGAAGGTCAGCTGAGGTCCACTGGGAGGCCAAAAAGTCGACCAACGGGAGAAGTAATGCAAGAGAACAAGTTTATCTTTATCCTCCAGGATAATAGAAGACAGACAATGGCACAGTCTGTAGACGAACAGACAATGCCTATTGTAATGCTCCTTTGTTCTTTAATATACATAAGAACATGTTTAAAAGGTTTGGTGAAGCTATTATATTTTCATCATTATATCCAAGATATATTTCCCTTGAGGAGCAAACAGGAATAGATCCACATACATATTTCTGGCAAACAAGTGGTTTAATATAATGAAAAATAACATTAATATATGAATATGTTTTGTAATTTACTGGCTTTTCAGTCACTTCAAGGAGACAACTGAAATAGATGCTGATCTAAAGTCAGCTCTTACATTTCAATCCACTTGCCAATGGTTACTTGCCAGTTATTTTTTTCCACACCTTTATCTCCAAATACAGAGCTTTCTTTTTTAATTAGAGTCCCTTGTTTTACTGCTCGTCCCTCATTGGTTGGCTGGTTGTTGATGCTCTGCCTCCAGGATGAATATAAAGAGGGGACCAGAAAGAGGGCTAAGCTCGGGGAACTTGGAAACTGCAGGTAAGTACCCAGACAAGTAATGACTAAACTATTATGTCACATATTGAACATACTATTTTCATCTTTCTGTTGTTACTTTCTAGAGACACATCAATTCAATCAAGGGAAAAAGGAAACAGGTAAACAATCAATGTTGTTAGCTTTTCAAAAATAAAATCAATATAGGAAAATGAATACTCTCTAAACCCTCTCTGAATTATGCTAACTTGAAAAAATAAATCAATAAAAACCTAGACATACCACTACCATATTCTTGATTATCATCGTTTATAGTAATTGCAAATACTATTTTAGGATTTGTTACAAAAATGCCTGTGATGTTCTGTACAATAACATAGAAATGCATTCAATCACCGAACCTCACTTACAACGCATTTCCTTATAAGTTATACACAGTTTGTATATTATGTTTAACTGCTACAACAGGGACCAAAATAAACAATGTTTTTGGTTCACAGCCTTCAAGATGTCAGCCGACGCCCTCATGGCGGAGTTTGGGGCTGCTGCTTCCTTCCTGAGAAAGTCAGATAGAGAGCGCCTGGAGGCCCAGACCCGACTCTTTGACATGAAGAAGGAGTGTTTTGTGCCCGACCCAGAGGTGGAGTACGTTAAAGCCAAAGTCACTCTAAGAGATGGTAACAAAGTCACCGTTGAAACTGAGTTTGGAAAAGTAAGTATATTGACACTGAGAAACGGCATTGGGAGAATGCTTGTTTCAATGTTAACTAATTACTTTTATGACAATTTGAGTTGAGAGATATTCCCTGTGGTAAATCGTTTCAGACTGTAGTCCATAAGGAGGAAGATATTCACCCTCAGAACCCGCCAAAGTTCGATAAAATTGAGGACATGGCGATGTTCACCTTCCTCCATGAACCTGCTGTGCTGTTCAACCTCAAAGAGCGTTACGCAGCATGGATGATCTACGTGAGTCTGACAACATATCTAACCATCTTCCTACTGTATGACATCTTTAATTCAATCAATAAAGAGTTGTTTTATCTGTCTCTGTCAACAGACCTACTCAGGGCTGTTCTGTGTGACTGTCAACCCCTACAAGTGTCTGCCAGTGTACGATCAGGCGGTGGTCAACGCCTACAGGGGGAAGAAGAGGAGTGAAGCTCCTCCTCACATCTACTCCATCTCTGACAACGCCTACCAGAACATGCTGTCAGGTATGTTGGGCTCTTTGTAATGCAATGCTTTGTAGTCTCTGACACCATCCTAACATGTTAATTACTACTGAACACTGTCTTACATTTTGCAGACAGAGAAAACCAGTCTGTCCTTATCACGTGAGTATTTCATAATAGTGACATCTGATTCCATTTTAAAAAGTACCGTTTGTGTTTTTGTCTTGAGTTCACACGCCTGTTGTTTTGTAGTGGAGAATCTGGTGCAGGAAAGACTGTGAACACCAAGAGAGTCATCCAGTACTTTGCCAGCATCGCAGCTGTTTCTGGCAAGAAGGATGCTGCTCAGGAGAAAAAGGCAAGTTTGATTTGATATATTATGATAACTACAATACATAGATTTTTTTCTGGCTTACATTTGTGCACATATTGAATGCGCAGGGCACCCTGGAAGATCAAATCATCCAGGCCAACCCTGCTCTGGAGGCCTTTGGGAATGCCAAGACCATCAGAAATGATAACTCCTCCAGATTTGTGAGTTCCTTTTTTTGATAATTGTATTAAGGATGCATTCTCTGATTTTCATATTGTGCCCAACTGTGCCCCAAACTCAAATGTCCTCCCTGTTGGGGGAGTAACAAAGACTTTGTCTATAAGTACGATTTTTTTTAATGAATCAATCTTATTTATTTTCTTGCTGCTCACAGGGTAAATTCATCCGAATCCACTTTAGTGTCAGTGGAAAGTTGTCTTCTGCTGACATTGAGACATGTAAGCAATGTGGCATGAACATCTCCACTTTGCAGCACACCCCCCTGGAAGAATGTGGACTATATCACATCATCTCATTTGATATTTTTGTCAGATCTGCTGGAGAAATCTCGTGTCACTTATCAGCTCAAGGCTGAACGAGACTACCACATCTTCTACCAGATTCTGTCCCAGAAGAAACCAGAACTGCTGGGTGAGTCCTCCATATACATTTGACCTAAAAGAAACGCCACGAGCTCGGACTAAAACGTTTCTCTTGAACAGATATGCTGCTAATCAGCAACAACCCCTATGACTACGCCTTCATCTCCCAAGGAGAGACAACCGTAGCCTCCATTGATGATGCAGAAGAGCTGATGGCTACTGATGTAAATGAAACATAGTGCTGGTTAAAAAATCCACATATAAAGTTTCACAGCTAACTCAAGTTTCATTTTCATTGTTTAAGGAAGCTTTTGATGTCCTGGGCTTTACCCAAGAAGAGAAGAACGGCATCTACAAAATGACTGGGGCTGTCATGCATTTTGGAAACATGAAGTTCAAACAGAAGCAGAGGGAAGAGCAAGCAGAGCCTGACGGCACAGAGGGTAAAGGATCTTCAGTTGACTTTTACTCAAGAATGTAACTACCAGAAAGTCATGCCTTATGTTGAAAATGTTCCCTGTCACTAAATCCATTACAGATACGGACAAAGTTGCATATCTGTTGGGCTTGAACTCTGCTGACCTCATTAAGGGCCTTTGTCACCCAAGAGTGAAAGTAGGCAACGAGTGGGTCACCAAAGGTCAAAATGTGCAGCAAGTGAGTTGAAAATGCAAGCAATGCATCAGACCTTTAAAAAAGACTGTAAATGTAATGGATTTCATGCAATTATCCAGGTGAACTACTCTATTGGAGCACTGGCCAAGTCAGTGTACGAGAAGATGTTCCTGTGGATGGTGGTGAGAATCAACCAATCTCTGGAGACAAAGCAACCCCGTCAGTACTACATCGGCGTGCTGGACATTGCTGGATTTGAGATCTTTGATGTGAGTATAAAATGTTATATGGAGTTGTAAGGATCAAACACACTTTCCCTAACTTCTTTCTTTCAATGCTCTTCCTAGTTCAACACATTTGAGCAACTGTGCATCAACTACACTAATGAGAAGCTGCAGCAGTTCTTCAACCATCACATGTTTGTGCTGGAACAAGAAGAGTACAAGAAGGAGGGCATCGTGTGGGAGTTCATTGACTTTGGTATGGACTTGGCAGCCTGCATTGAACTCATCGAAAAGGTTGGTGCAGAGATAAACTTCAGAATTCATGTAACAAATGTAAGCTATACTTTTTGACTGGTTTCCATACAGTTCTAATCATTTCCTTCTCTCAGCCCATGGGCATCATGTCCATCCTTGAAGAGGAGTGCATGTTCCCCAAAGCCAGTGATACCACATTTAAAGCCAAGCTGTATGACAACCATCTGGGTAAAAGTCCAAACTTCCAGAAGCCCAGGGTAGTGAAGGGGAAAGCAGAGGCTCATTTCTCCCTTGTTCACTATGCTGGTACTGTTGATTACAATATCTCTAACTGGCTGGTGAAGAACAAGGACCCGCTGAATGAGACCGTGGTGGGACTGTTTCAGAAGTCCAATCTCAAGTTACTGGGCATCCTGTTTGCTGGGTATGCAGGTGCAGATTCAGGTAAGAGATCTTTATATGCATTACATTAATGCGCACAATGTTCAAATGCTTACTGCACATATTCTTATTTAATATTTCATATTCTATAACTCATTGCATTCCATTTCGCTGTAAATTACTATATTTGATTACAGTGTCCTTAAAGTTATTTTTGTTTTACATTAGATTTCTTGTTTTATATTGAGATTCTTTGTTTTATATTTTATGTATGCACCATGACATCAAGTCAAATTCCTCGTATGTGTGAACCTAATAAACCCGTTTCTGATTCTGATTCTGATTCAACACCGACAATTCAATTATGAAGAAAATTAGACTTACCTTACCATCTACTATTTCCATACATCCATAGATGCAGGAGGCAAAGGAAAGGGAGGAAAGAAGAAAGGCTCTTCCTTCCAGACTGTCTCTGCACTGCACAGGGTAAAATATGTCTACAGTTTGGTATGCTTGATTGAGTATGTGGGACCTGTTAATATATTGTCTTCATTTAAAGGAGAACTTGAACAAACTGATGACCAATCTCAAGTCAACTCACCCCCACTTTGTGCGCTGCCTCATCCCCAATGAGACCAAGACTCCGGGGGCGATGGAGAACCCTCTGGTCATGCACCAGCTGCGTTGTAACGGTGTGCTGGAAGGCATCAGGATCTGCAGGAAGGGATTCCCCAACAGGGTCCAGTATGGGGACTTCAAACAAAGGCAAGAAATGGCTCTTTCACAACTAGGGTTTTTGATATTAAATACATTTGTTAATTTGCAATCATATTGAATAATTGTAATACTGTTTGGTTGTATTATTTCAGATATCGCATACTAAACCCCAATGCTATCCCTGACGGACAGTTCATTGACAATAAGAAAGGAGCAGAGAAACTTTTGGGCTCCTTGGATATTGACCATGAGCAGTATAAGCTGGGACACACAAAGGTTGGTTGTGTTTACAAAGAGGAGGATTTGGTGTTGGTATAAATAAGTGTGCTAGGAAAAAGTTAAGAAAACGTTCTGTCTTTTTTCAGGTGTTCTTTAAAGCCGGTTTGCTTGGTCTTCTTGAGGAGATGAGAGACGACCGACTCTCTCTCATCCTCACCGGAATTCAAGCGAGATCCAGAGGAGTACTCGCTAGGATTGAGTTCCAGAAAATTATGGAGCGCAGGTTGGTGCTGAACTTTGAACTTTGACTGTAATAAGACAAGGTGAATAAAGAATTCAAGCTTACAGATGTTGTCTACAGGGAGGCCATACTGGTGATCCAGTGGAACGTGCGAGCCTTCATGAGCGTCAAGAATTGGCCCTGGATGAAGATGTACTTCAAGATCAAACCTCTGCTGAAATCAGCTGAGTCCGAGAAGGAGATGGCAAACATGAAGGAGGAGTTTGTGAAGCTCAAAGAGGCTTACGCTAAATCTGAGTCCCGCAAGAAAGAGCTTGAGGAAAAAATGGTCACCCTCCTCCAAGAGAAGAACGACTTGCAGCTCCACGTTCAAACTGTAACATCAGTCGTTCATTTTTCAGTAAATGTACAGAATTGTACTAAAATGTGAATGAATAACAGCATTTGTTTTATCTGATGTCTGCAGGAACAAGACAATCTCTCAGATTCTGAGGAGCGCTGTGAGGGTCTGATCAAGAGCAAGATCCAGCTTGAGGCCAAAGCCAAAGAGCTGACAGAGAGGCTGGAAGATGAAGAGGAGATGAATTCAGAGCTGACTGCTAAGAAGAGAAAGCTGGAGGACGAGTGTTCAGAACTCAAGAAGGACATTGATGATCTGGAGCTGACTCTGGCTAAAGTGGAAAAGGAAAAGCATGCCACAGAGAACAAGGTAATAACTGCAGATATCAATGGCAGGGCCAAAGCCACACAAAAGGATCCCCAGACTGCAGATTCCTGTTTTGGTTTGGTTTGGTCATTGCAGGTTTAAGGACCGGTGACTGTATTCATAAATAATGTTTCTATATTCCTGACTCACAATAATCTGTTTTCTAAGGTTAAAAACATGACTGAGGAGATGGCAGCTTTGGATGAAATCATTGCTAAGTTGACCAAAGAGAAGAAAGCTCTTCAGGAAGCTCATCAGCAAACGCTGGACGACCTTCAGTGTGAGGAGGATAAAGTCAACTCTCTGACCAAGGCCAAAACCAAGCTGGAACAGCAAGTTGATGACGTGAGTGCAATGGTATTTGCAACTAAATCTCAAATCCTGTATAGACAATATATGGGTAATGTTTGGATGTTGTTGTTTGTTAGCTTGAAGGATCGTTGGAGCAAGAGAAGAAAGTCAGGATGGATCTGGAAAGAGCCAGGAGAAAATTGGAAGGGGACTTAAAGTTAACCCAGGAACATTTGATGGATATGGAGAATGCCAAGCAGCAGCTGGAGGAAAAACTCAAAAAGTATAACTTGTCTTTTATAATCTCACACTCAATGCCCATTGTGCAACAACAGCTGATTACCAACATGAACCCTTTTGCCTTTTTTGTAGGAAAGACTTTGAAGTCAGCCAGTATTTAGGTAAGATTGAAGATGAGCAGGCCATGGGGGCTCAACTCCAGAAGAAACTGAAGGAGTTACAGGTAACAGGCTTATTGGTTGTGGTGTATTCCCCTTACCCCATCTCCAACGTTTTAAACATATGATGAATTTCTTTAAGGCTCGCATTGAAGAACTGGAGGAGGAACTGGAGTCAGAGCGAGCCGCTCGAGCCAAGGTGGAGAAACAGAGGGCCGACCTGGCCAGAGAGCTGGAGGAGATCAGTGAGAGGCTGGAGGAGGCCGGGGGAGCCACTTCTGTCCAGATCGAGATGAACAAGAAGAGGGAGGCCGAGTTTCAGAAGATGCGCAGAGAACTCGAAGAAGCAACTCTGCAGCATGAGGCAACTACTGCTACCCTCAGGAAGAAGAACGCAGACAACGTGGCTGACCTGGGAGAGCAGATCGACAACCTGCAGAGAGTCAAGCAGAAGCTGGAGAAAGAAAAGAGCGAGCTCAGGCTGGAGCTGGACGATGTGGTGTCCAACATGGAGCAGATTGCCAAAGTCAAGGTAAGCTAATTAAAAGCATGCTTCTCTTTTTAGGAATTATGCAGAAGTGTTGTCCCTCTCATGTCTGTTGTAGTTCATATGAAGCTCCTGGTAAACTTGGATAAGCACAAAGTCTAGAGTTTATCTTTGGCAGGGTTCTTACGGTTATGAAAAATCTGGAAAAGTCATGGAAATTCTAAATGCAAATTCCAGGCCCTGGAAAAGTTATGAAAAACAATATTTTTCCCAAAGTTTTGGAAAAGTCATGAAAATGTAACTAAAGTTGCATCAAGTATAATTTATATTTTATCTAATCGCCGAAATAGTAATACTATAATGATAATAAATACTGTATCATAATGAAACGTAAAATGGCATTTAACTGTCACGGTATTTTTCTGGTGAGAGGTGTTTACAATCACGCTCTCTAGTCTACAGTGGTTATTTTGATATGAGTTATTTGTTTTACAAACTGTTTCATATGCAGACCTTATTTTCCTGTTCCATGTTGTAATAAACAATTTTCTGTGGTACCACTGAGAAAGAGTCATTTCTTTTGGTCATGGAAAATTAGTCAAAGGTCATGGAGAAGTCATGGAGAAGTCATTGAAATCATTGGTGAAAAAGTGTATGAACCCTGCTTTTGGTAAAACCAAGCTCGCTGTTAGCAATCTTATGCTAAGCTAAAACCACTAGTTGCTGGCTTAATGAAATAGTATACAGAAAACACTGCTTGGGTTGTAGACATTGTATGACTTGCTTCATAATATGACTTGCTTTACTCAGACCAACCTGGAGAAAATGTGTCGCACTCTGGAGGATCAGATGACTGAATACAAGACGAGATCAGAGGAAGGCCAGCGTATCATCAATGACTTCACAATGCAAAAAGCAAAGCTTCAAACTGAAAATGGTAATCATTTTAAAAGCACACACAATTAGTGGAGTTTCTACTGTTAGATGATATTTGGTAAATAAAGATATACCACCTTTATTTTACAGGTGAGTTAACCAGGCAGCTGGAGGAGAAGGGCGCTTTAGTCTCTCAGCTGACCAGAGGGAAGCAGTCTTACACTCAGCAGATTGAAGACCTGAAGAGACAGCTGGAGGAGGAAGTCAAGGTAGCTGTTAAACTGATTTTAGCATACAGAGCCTGATCTCTAATAGCAAAATGACTTGACTTCATGTTTCTTTATCAAAGGCAAAGAATGCACTTGCCCATGCAGTGCAGTCTGCTCGCCATGACTGTGATTTATTGAGGGAGCAGTATGAGGAGGACCAGGAGGCCAAAGCTGAGCTCCAACGCAGTTTGTCCAAGGCAAACTCTGAGGTGGCTCAGTGGAGAACCAAGTACGAAACTGATGCCATCCAGAGAACTGAGGAGCTGGAAGAAGCTAAGTAAGGATCACGTTGGTAATTAGCAGTTATATTGATCAATTTGAGGACAGTTCCTATGCTATGGTTTTCCCATTTGAACTGTAATCAAATGTAAACTAATGATTTCATTTTTGTCGTTAGGAAAAAGCTTACTCAACGCTTACAGGATGCGGAAGAATCGGTTGAAGCTGCTAATGCTAAATGTTCATCCTTGGAGAAAACCAAACACAGACTTCAGGGTGAGATAGAAGATCTCATGGTGGATGTGGAGAGATCTAATGCTGCTGCTGCAGTGCTGGACAAGAAACAAAGAAACTTTGACAAGGTACAAAAACATATAAAATAACATCCTGATAAGTGTGTTCTCGACTCGTACAGAATAAATTATGAATTTACACATTTAGTGTGTGAATAATTCAATAACATAAACGTATTTAATCAACAATGTTATCAGGTCCTGGCTGAGTGGAAGCAGAAGTACGAGGAGTGCCAGACTGAGCTGGAAGGCTCCCAGAAAGAGGCCCGTTCTCTCAGCACCGGGATCTTTAAACTGAAGAACTCTTATGAAGAATCTCTGGATCATCTGGAGACCATGAAAAGGGAAAACAAGAATCTGCAAGGTATGAAGATATAATTGTACTTGATTCATCTTTTAACATACACTTAAATAAAGTGGGGAGGTTGGACCTAGGATAGTAAAATGAATGTATTTGAACAAAAAACAGAGGAAATGTCGGACATGACTGCGCAGCTCGGTGAGGGAGGAAAGACCATCCACGAGCTGGAGAAGACCCGCAAACAGCTGGAGCAGGAGAAGGCTGAGATACAGTCTGCTTTAGAGGAAGCTGAGGTGAACAAACATCTTTTCATGTACACGCCATCTTTTCAATGTTCCCTTCTCTGGAATACCCTCTGATGCTTTGAAAGACAAAACAGTGATTTGCTGTTTTTTGAACAGAGTTCCCTCGAGCATGAGGAGAGTAAGATCCTCCGAGCGCAGCTTGAGTTCAACCAGGTTAAAGCTGACATTGAGCGGAAGCTGGCTGAGAAGGAGGAGGAGATGGAGCAGTCCAAGCGCAACCATCAGAGAGCGGTGGACAGTCTGCAGAGCTCGCTGGATGCTGAGACTCGCAGCAGGAACGAGGCTCTCAGAATAAAAAAGAAGATGGAGGGAGACCTCAATGAGATGGAGATCCAGCTGAGCCTCGCCAGCAGGCAGGCAGCAGAGGCTCAGAAGCAGCTCAAAGCAACCCATTCTAACCTCAAGGTACAGAAGAGACTATACATGTTGTCTTTATTCTATTCATTCTTGGATTAAAAGATGTTCCAAAATCTTTCTGAATAGGATGCGCAGCTTCAGCTGGATGATTCTCTCCGGGCCAATGATGATCTGAAGGAGAACATTGCTATGGTGGAGAGACGTTCCAACCTGCAGCAAGCGGAGCTGGACGAGCTGAGGTCTCTGGTGGAGCAGACGGAGAGAGGACGTAAAGTGGCTGAGCAGGAGCTGCTGGATGTCAGCGAGAGAGTTCAGCTGCTGCACTCTCAGGTATGTCAGACATCACGTCATCTGAGTGTATATCCATGTTGCACACTAATTGTACTAAAAGTAAGCATGTGTGATTCTGTGCAGAACACCAGCCTGCTGAACCAGAAGAAGAAGCTTGAATGTGACACAGCTCAGCTGCAGAATGAGGTGGAGGAGGCGGTGCAGGAGTGCAGGAATGCTGAGGAGAAGGCCAAGAAGGCCATTACTGACGCTGCCATGATGGCAGAGGAGCTGAAGAGGGAACAGGACACCAGCTCTCACCTGGAGCGGATGAAGAAGAACATGGAGCAGACCATCAAAGACCTGCAGCACCGTCTGGATGAGGCGGAGCAAATCGCCATGAAAGGTGGCAAGAAGCAGGTTCAGAAACTGGAGGCCAGGGTGAGTACCCCTATCTTCCTCTGTGGTGCCTCACATAAGCAGTTTACGATACAATGAAGCTTAATCAATGTCTGTTCGTTTTAAGGTGAGAGAGTTGGAAAATGAGGTGGATATGGAGCAAAAGAGGAGCAGTGACTCGGTGAAAGGTATCCGCAAGTACGATAGACGCATCAAAGAGCTCACCTACCAGGTACAAGCACTCTGTCAGTGATACACATTCACCTGAAGATCAAAGCTTATATTTGAATAGGAAATAAGACTCATGTCATTATTTAACAGGCGGACGAGGACAAAAAGAATCTGAGCCGTCTGCAGGACTTAGTGGATAAGTTGCAACTGAAGGTTAAATCGTACAAGCGATCTGCAGAGGAGGCTGTAAGCAAACCTTCCCCTTCTGATGTATGGTCTATTTGCCTCTTTATGAAACAGCTCAATAACAATTTAAAATGTTCTCATGTTTTCTTCAGGAGGAACAGGCCAATGGAAATCTGGGCAAGTTGCGCAAGACACAGCATGAGTTTGAGGAAGCAGAGGAGCGGGCCGACATCGCAGAGTCTCAGGTCAACAAGCTGAGGGCAAAGAGCCGGGACATTGGCGTTAAGGTCAGTAATCACCAATAATAATCACACAGTATATAAGTGTTTTGAGTATGAAATGAGTTGGCAGGAATACAAAAATCTGATTATCTCAAATGTTTTTCTTTGCACAGAAAGCACACGAAGAAGAGTGAAGCCTTCAACGGGATCCTCCAAATGAGTGTAGATTTAGTTTCTTTATTCTCCAGGCAACACGAGTGGAATAAATGAATGCAACACTTTATGTTTGTATTTTCTTTCTTTGGAAAAAGGTGAGTCTGCTCTACAAAGAAAACAATGGAAGTAGAAGCCTGCTCTCTGACGTAGTCTCTTTCATCAAATGAATGCAGCGCCTCCCAACATCCAAACAAGAGCTGCTTTCATGTTTTGACATGAGAGGAGTGGAAGAGTTCAATAGTGCTCATCTTTTGCTCATACCCGCTGAATGTGGTTGAGACCTGCTTACAGTGTTCTCTCATTCTAATCAAGCTATTGGCAACATGGTGGGTCAGATGATCCAAACAGTGTGGATTTTAGGGTTCAAATTATTTCTCATAGTGCAAACATACACAAGATTATCGTACCAAACAAATCAAACTAGCAACTGAGGTGAATTACTCTCAGCCACCACTAGATGGTCAAAGAGCTCCAATAATAACAATGTAATTCTCCATAACGATAGACAAAACCATTTTTGAATATGTTTTATTTTGAAGGAGTAGCCAGTGCAGTGATAAATAAGTGAAACAAATGGAATATGATTGAATTGAAGTTAACACATTGATTGACTGCATGTTGAAATGACAAATATAAACAAATGTTACATTTCTTTAGGTGATGGCTGAGAATGTGTGTATTTTGTAGACTTCATACTACAGTCAGCAGCCAATCCGGTTTATCAAACATGTGCGCGTTTAAAGAACAACACATATTTCTATATTAGTAGGTTGTATAGTAATTATTGCAAATCTGCTAAATTTGTATTAGGAAAATTGATTTGTTATACCTTAAAGTAAGAATTTCGACTCACCAAAACAGCATTTATTTCTGTGGGCCTTATATTCACTAAGTAAATAAGCCTTGTATATCCGGCTGCATTCCCAAAGAACAAACAGATAGCCTATCTATGTTTGGTCTTTGGGAATGCAGCCGGAAAAGCCCTTAAATATCGCTGATTCTGTTCTCTATCACTGTGTAATACAAGATAAGCTATCCGTCAGCCTCTCTTGTCAGCTCAGTGCCATGAAATATGTTTGACTTAGAAAAACCCAGGGCTTTGGATGAGGCTGCTGGTGGGAGGATGTGTTGCACTTTTCCTATAATGACATAGAATGGATAAACAGGCTCTAAATCATTGTTACTATGACACATAATGACAAGCAGCCAGGCCTTTCCCATTTGCTGTCATGGCTAATTATACGAAGCAGATTGTGTTGTCGCACTGTGAATGTTTCTCTGGTAGGAATCAAACAGTGAAGAGATAACCAAGGACACGCAGTACATTAAGGCAAACGTAGAAATATAGCAACAGTTTTACAAATCCACCCAGTCGAATAGATGTTTTACCCAACCATCACCATAACAGCTTGTGTTGTCACAGCGTATAACCAAGGGGAACACCCACTTGACTAATGTGAATCTGTTAAAGCCCCACCTATAGCTGGCACTATTTCAATTTGAAAGCAAGGCAAAGCACTTTCATTATTTCATTAAAAACCTGCACAATGGAATGTGGCCTTGAGCACCTGATCTTCTGTTGGACATGCAGCATACCTTTTCACTAACGGTTACATGTAATTAGGAAGTACAACATATAGTTATAGTTAGATCATGTGACATCAAGCAGCAGCAAAGTGTACTCAAATTAAACACTTAATCAACACACACATAAATCCAAAAAACACGAGTTACTGTTTGAAATACATTTATTTATAAAATAGATATATTAAGACTTAAGATCGCCAATGTGCAAATAAAAGCAAGCACTGTTTAAAGCAGTGAATAATGTTCAACATCAAATGTTAATATTCAGTAGAATTACATTTTTTTTAAAAACATATTTTTCAAAATACACAATACATTTATTTAAACAACACTGAGAAAAACAATCTGCTTTAATCTTACAACATCTGTTGATTGCTCTGAGTCTACAGTATATACCAGCTCAAGCTTAATCTGGCATAAATCATCATGTTTTTTACATGTCCTTATTTAATAAAGACAACTAATAATAACTTACCATATTTATTTAGATCTATATACATAAAAAAGATAATGGAATGTCACATGATAGAACATTTATCAACTTTACCTCAGCACTTATTGCTAAGTAGCAGGATGAAATGCAAACCTTAAGAAAGGATTTAGGTAAAAACTACAACCTTACACAAGTTTGATCATACACTACATAGATGTAAATCCCTCACTGATGCCATGCAACTCAAAACTATACATGTTAACCAATGCAGATTACAGATCCGCAATTATACTGCACATATATTTCAAAGCTTTAAACCAATGCTGATAATATCATGCTTGCTCATCTAAGGTATTTTGGACTTGACAACAACCACAAATCATTCTGGCGAAAAACTGTCCTTACGCCCCAGGAAAGAGAGACATGCAGACATACTTTAAATAAAAGATGTTAGCCCCACTTCAGGTCTAAGAGATTTTGACCGAAGGGACGGTTAAAAGCAAATGTTTGCCTTTACAGTTCTGTCTCTTTTTCTTTTTCTTCGTCTTCACCTGTTTCTAAATAATATTCATCATCTGTTGTTGTGTCTGAACTGCTGTCTGTAGACTCCTCAAAGGTGCTAAGGCTGGTTTCATAACCTCTTGAGGGCCGAAGCCCTTTGGAGGACTGGCTGTCCACTTGCATGGAGGCCCCTGACGAGCCAGGATAGGTCGGGGAGGAAAGGCTGGGGGGCTGGGATATGCGTCTGGACACTGGTGATAGGGGTGGGGTAGGAGGAGGGGTTGGAGGACCCTCTGTTGTCCATGCAAAGTGGCAAGTGTTCATGTTAGGGCTCCAAAGGCGGGCTTGCTTTGAGGTTGTGGTTGTTACAGAAGGAGAAACAGGGACTTCTGAACTCCAATTTGCCAAGCGCCTTGTCAGTGATCGAGGAAGAGATCTGGACCTCATTTTACCAGGGTCGCTGGCCAAATATGACATTCGACAGTCCTTACTTGGTTGGCAATCTTTTTCTGTGCTCCGATCTGGATGAACAGACCACTGATCCAGGTCCTTACCTTTGCCTTCACAAGTCAAGGCAGATTCAGAGAGGTCCCCCACACTCATGAACCTGGATCCGGTTGAGATGCGACCAGGCCCTGACGGTCTGCTGGACAGTACTGAACTCACAGAAAAAGACCTCCCAGGCTCAATGCCATACTTTAAGTCTGCATAGGAAGATGCTGAGCCTTCCTCGTCCTGTCCTGGACCTGCACTTGGAGGACCAATGGACGCCCGGCTTCTTCTTGAACCCCCCAGGCTAATTCCTCCTCCCTGCTCACATGGTGAGGGGGTATCTCTACGGCGCTGTAGCTTTGGGCTATAAAATACATTATCTTCTGAAACATCCTGTGAGGCGAATGGGGAGACCGGCGAAAGTGAAGAGAAGGGTGAGAATGGGCTTCTCGGGCTAGATGCAGACCGACCTAACTGAGTAGGATGATCAGTAGAGGCATTAGGGCTCCTGCAAGAGAGGTACTGGTTTGTTGAGTTAGAATCTGCCCCGCTGTCTTCATTAAAGTCCAATTGGATTGGTAGGCTCTGGATGGAAAATTTAGGTTTGTTTTGACTGTTGCTGTGTTCTCCAAAAGCATTTTGCTCCTTTTGGTCAGTTTCTGGATGTGACATGTCTGACCAAATGCAAAGGTCACCTCCTGCCATTATGTTCCCAGGACCTGATGGTGGTCTCAGAGTGCATCTGTTTGGTGTCCATCTATTAATTCCCTCTGTTCCCTTTCCATTGTCCCCCAGCAGCATCCCTTTGTCCTGCTCTTGCTGCGTTAGCTTGGGAGTACTCTCAATAGTGATATCACTGATGTCACTTGATCCACTAACAGAAGGTGTTTGGGAGGCTCGCTTCCATTTCCATGGAAACAATACATCATCATCAGACAGTCTGTAGCTGAATCTTTCTTTCAGTTTGCTTAAGACCTTATCCATTTTGTTATTAGTCTTGCTGGCCCTCTCGGACTCTGATCTGTGCAAACTGGAGTTTGGTGTGCTGACACTTTTCTTAAGTGCAAACCGACTTCTCTTTGGGCTTTGTTCATTGTTTCCCTCCATTGAAATGTTTTTACTCTTACCCAGTACATTGTCCTTCACTCTCCTGTTCGAGCTTTCACTAGGAGGCTGACTCTCTGTTGAGCTGCTATCACTGGAGCTCTGAGGTGAATGGCCACGTTGTTCTCTTGTAACTTCCTTACTCTGCCCTCTGTGTGACTGTTGACTCAACTTGGTCTCCACAGAAACCGCAGTATGTTGCACAGGGTTAGGTGTGGTGTACTGTGGTGCACCTACAGCTCTATCTGCTTTAGATTTAACACTGTAAACCAGTGTTTCTGTTACACATGGTGAAGAGGAGTGGAGTCCTTCATGAAATCTGTTGTCAATAAGTAATATCTGACCATTGTGGTAATCTTGGCTGTTATTCTTGCTACTATTAAAGTTGACATGATACGTTTCTGAAACGCCACACTTTGTACTTCCTTGGGGTGTTGCAGTTTTGTTTTGGAAAGGCAAGGGTGGGGGCTGGGGTTGTCTGACAGGTGACAGAGGGGGTTTAGAGGTAGGAAATGTCGTGGCTGCAACTGGATCAGTCCTCATAGAAAGATGTGGGGTAACATATGGCTGAGACTGCGGAAAGAGGGGGGATCTGGGTATTATAGTCTTAGCTTCTCCCTGTGTTGACCTGGACGACATGAGACTGGAGTAAGGTGGGGCACTATATCGAAGTTTATAACCACTTGAAAAGTCAGGAGGGAGGGAGAGAGGAGCAGAAGAACGACAATGAACTGGGCCAGACTCCACTGATAGTGTCCTCTCAGGTCTAGGTGTGGTTGAGTCCTGTCTTCCTGGATCAAGGATCATACTGTCACAAGGTCTTTGCTTAAACCTCTTTTGCTCTCTGGATGCTGAATCAGCAGAGTCAGACGATAAGGATCGATACTTCCCTCCTTTCACTACAAGTATGCCAGAGGTCTTAGGGGTATGGGAGCAAAGAGGAGGTGTGTTTGTTGTTGGATTGCTTGATCTTAGAAAAGAAAAGACGGATGAATTTTTGAGGCTTTGTGGGGAGCTAGAGACAGATAGAGGGCTTTTTGGGACTTGAGATAGTTCCGGCTTCTTGCTAGTGATTGGCTCAGGATCCTTTAGATCCACTGAGTCTTCCCATGTTACTCGTCTCACTCTCTTTCCTTCAACACGGGGGCGCAGTTTCTTTGGGTCACTTTCGGGGCTGCTTAAGAATTCCCTTCCCTCTTTAGGACTAGACGTTTCTGAGAAGCTGGGGCTGGTATTAAAAGGGGTGGCAGGGGGGGTTAGGAGAGAAGAAACAGTGATGATGGGAGATGATGTAATAGCAGGAGTGGCGATAGGAGTAAGGACAGATGGGTTGGGGGCAGCTCTGGCTGAAGGATGGCTGCCAGTGGTAAAAGGAAAGCTGGTGGAATCAGTTGATACAGGGCTGCAGTGTGTTTTAGAGTTAGCATTGCCAGTTAGAAACAGGCTAGACACAGTTTCAGGGTGGAGAGGTTTTTGAACGAAAGCATAGAGTCTTTCAAAGCCAAGAGGTGTGGCATTGGCTGGGTTGGGGAATTTAGGCGGTTGGGAAGAGCCTGTGTAATACATGCCAATATTGGTCTGTGAACCAACTGGATCCGATTGGAAGGAGGAAATGGTTTTATTGTTTGGGGTAAGGGGAAGACCAAAAGTCGTAGTAGATGTAAGCTCTTGACTATTGAGAATGTTGGTGGTTGCGAGAGAAAGAGGTGGTTTGTTAAACTTTTGAGAGTTCTTGTTCTGTGAAAATGTGGGGGTGGTGTTAGTTTTGGATGTACAATGATTATTATTGAATTTTCTGCTGCTCTCAGTGGGTGTATTTGGGCTCTTGGCATCTAGCAAAGTAGGTGGTAAATCAGTTACATCTGTTGTAAATAAACTATTATTTACATTGTGCCTGATGAGATCTTTAGGGTAACTCAGTGGTGGGTTACCTGTAGGTCTGCTCATTTTAGAAGTAGTCACAACATCGGGCAAACTCTGAAGCTTTCGAGATTCTCTGTTGTCCAAATGGGAACCATATTGCTGTTTGTCAAGCCTGTGTGACTCACGCTCAGGTGAATCCCCAGCATTTCTTTGTTTGAGATTGGGAGTTCTTTCCTGTGTCATCATAGCAAGGTTCATGTTACCTTTGTGAACTGACTCTCTTGTGGTATTGTTGAATCTGTTATTGAGAGTTTGACCAATAAATCTTCTGTTGTCAGTTGGACTTGTAGAGGCCAAGTTTGTATTATTATTGCACGGTGGAACTAAGGTTGTGTCTGTTTTGCCTTTGATGCTCATTTCATCATTGAGAGCTAGAGGGGAACTGCCTTCCTGGTTCACTTGTTTCCACCAGGAAGTGGATGTTAGGGTGGTCCTTCTAGGAAGGGAATGTGTTTTAAAGAGAGCAGATGGGTCATATTGAGAAGGTCTCGGCGAAGAGGCAGAGCTCTCTGGGAATATATTTGTACTTTTGTCTGAACCCCTCCAGTTCTCCCGCATCTCTGACGGTACTTTACTTGGATATTCTGTGTACTGGGTCCTGTTCATTGATTGAGGTTGTTGGGAAAAGGGTGTTTTTTCCATGTCTTTGTTTATGAATGAAGGTGAAAAGAAGCGTGTTTCATATGTGTTCCTTTCTCTTTGATTGGAGGATAATGGGGATACTGCAGGCCCACTTTCACTTGTCCTATAAGAAACGGGCGATGGAGAGAGGAGGGACTTTGATCTGTCTTGCCCATTATCGTTGAGAAAGGTTTGAGAAAGGTGCGTTGCGAATACTTTTCCATCTCGATCACTTGTCAAACTGCTCTGGGGCGAAGAATCTGCGTTAGAGTTCCTGCCATTTGAGTTAATTCTTCTTAATGACAGAAGCAGGCTGCTGGTTGTTGGTTTTGAACTTAAAGATGACAGTCCTACTTGATGACCAGTTTGTTGATTCATCCTTTGTTCATTTTGGCCAATGGAGAGGGGAGACAAAGGAGATAAAGCTCTGGGTACAGGGCTTCCAGAACTTGCGTCCATTTTTCTATTGTCCATCCTTCCAGAGTTTACATCCAAGGAGACAGTATGAATCATTTTCCTTTTAGATTCATAGTCCAGACTTGCAAGTCCACTCTTAGTTGACCAGCCCACTGTGTTTCTCCTCGTACCCAGACATGGCACCCTTGATTGGGCTTGTGATCCAGCTGACAAAGGCCTGTCCATAGTGTCTTGAAAACGTTCATGTGCACGGTTTGCCGCAGTGTTTGTCACATCCTGTAAATTTCCCTGGCCTTCAGAATTGCCAGGTCCTTCAGGTCTTTTGGTCCGTCTTAGTCGGCCATTCCAGTGTGGGGCAAGAACTGTTACCACAGTGGAAGACAACATTGTTCTTTTAGTGTTCGATAGTTCACCAAAATCAGTTAGTCTCTCAAGCTTTGTTTGGCCTTTTATATCCTCTTCTAACTCAAGTGATATAGTGTTAGTCCTTGGCTGTGGCCCACATGGAATGTGTAAGCCATTACACCCATGAGGTCCAAACTCCCGATTGGAGAAACTTTGAGTTATACTGAAGTCCTTGGTAGCCTCCAATTCATTGCAAAGAACTGTAATAGCCTCTTCCCTCTTCTTGGCTGGAAATGATATCCTTTCAGATAATGGAGATTCACAGGCTACCTTTATCGAGGAGTCTGGTGGTGATGTTGTCCCATTAATCTGTTGGGACATACAAAAATACTGCATGTCAGATATTGTATACCATTTTATCTTTTATTATATCTACTCTTTTAACATCTGGAATCTTAATCATAAATTGTATTTTTTGTCAGATACATTTTGACACCTAACCATTCAAAAACAGATTGGTTATGTATCACTAAAGCCAAACTCTCATCCTATGTTAATGTTGTATCATAGCTATGCAAATGGTGTGCCTCTGAGTTCAGAGCTTTGCTAAGGCTTCTGTTCCCATGGTTTAGCTATTTAAGAGATTCTGATCTTGACTAACAGGTTATTTTGAAAGGCGTGAGATTTCTAAGGCCAAACACAAAAGGACACACACCCTTTTCCTTGTAACGCTTAAAATAACAATCAGTCTGATGTTTTAAAGACTACACAATTGCATAACAATGTTTTGATGTTTCAAACAATAATAATGAATAATAAAATAATTACTTCATGTGGATTTTAATGATATTCAGAGGCTTTTAACTTGTAGCGTTACTACAATTATTGACTTGTTGAAAATATTTTGGATTAGCTGGGAGGAAAACGTGCAATTCAATATTTGTTTTAGATGCTACTCTTCAGTGTGGTGGTTCAAGTATAAACCCTTAAACATTATAATATTAATGATAAAAATTGTTGTTCATTCTTACCAGATGGTTGCTGTTCTTAGTCTCAGTCCTCTGTGTTTCAGTTAAACTGGCATAACAGGAGAGAGAGGAGACATGAAAACCATTAGGCATGTTAGTTAGGATTACACCTGTCATCTACTGTTAGTGTAGATTAGACATAATGCACGGTATGCACATTTTTCTCTGGTTTACTACATGTGAACAGACATCTTATGTACATAAAAAAGGAAGAGCGCAATGAAAAAATGACAAGGCAGTTCATCATCGAGAGGACAGGAACTTTGCCTTCATTCACCATGTAAACTACCCAGTTGTACATTCACAGAGAAATATACTTGCAGTGATATGTAATGGACACTTTACTTGGTCAGAATTGCCTTTTTTAAATGTTGGCCTTTAATATTTTGAATCTTGCATGTGATATTTAGATTTGGCAAGAGACCTTGATTTGTTATGTAAGGTTTCACACAGCAAGACTTCATCTGCACCGACCAGCTTAGAACACGATCATCAGGGTGTTTAAACAAACTGTATTGCCGATATACCTAACAGCAAAAGCTAGTCAAATATCTCAGCAATAACGTTTGCATAAATGGGTTATATCTCTCTTCGTATGAACACACCCTGTCTTCCTGTGCTCTACTACAATGTTTTGGTGTGAAATATTTGAGGCATTAGACCCATTTGCCACAGCAATGCTGATCAACAGGATGGTCAGCATTCCTGTCCTCTGTCCCTCTCTTTACTAACAGTTTTCTCACAGTTAACTGTGAACTAAAGACACACCTCAAAAGCATTTATGATAGCACTTACAAAGAGTTTTTATGTCTAACATGATGGCACAAGCATCAAACATGGGTGTTCTGTACACAGACCATTATAGTTATTAGAAGATATCTATATAAGGTCATGATGGATGGTATGAAAGTAGGCAGGTGGCGAGCAAGCACTTTCAGAGGTGTGTTCTGTCTTGAACCAATAAAGCGGTCAATGGCCTTTACGGATAAGGATATTGTGATCTCAAGCACAAATAGGCATGCAAATACGTTAAAGGGGAAATGTGCAGCACACGCAAATGCAAACTTTCTTCACCATAAACAATGTGAAACGCACATATTATGTCATATCCGATTACTTCTAAAGAAAAGTTAAATATTGCCCTTAGAATAGAAGACTAACTTAAAATGACCTCAACTTAATTTGCATGGCTGAATTGAGGAAGTAAAGTCAAGCCAAAAATCTGCCCAGGGGTAAATGATTTGGGATAGGAATGTTAGGAAGATAATAAGATTCTTCTTTTCTCCCTGTCCGGGATACCAGCGCATGTCGTGTATAGTCACTAACTGAACAAGTGCGTACATATTGTTAACTCACAGGCAAACACACACAGATGTCAGACCTACTTTTACGTCACATTATTAGGTGCACTTCCTTGTTTACACAAGGAGCTGACCCTTTCAGAAAGTTTTTCACAATCTTGTTCGGACATGGTTCAGTTACTGAATAACTAAAGCCTGGAGGAGACTTGTGACTTTAGTAAGACATTACTGCCAGGTGTACCTGTTTGATCTTCGATCTGTAAATCTAATAAAACACCTTTTGTTGGGAAGGTTTAAGGAAACCAAGACTTATTTAAGATTAGAAACAGATATACGTCATGTAAAGTATATAAAGACCTAATGCCATGAGTGCTAGTCTCAAGGTTACTCTATTTATTTCCTTGCTTACCTGTGCAGACAGGGGGCTAATTCCTTGCTGTGATTCAGCTCTGGATTCCTGGAGAGTCTGAATTGGAGGCAGGAGGTGAATTGTTCAATGGGCTTCTGGCTCTGGACCTTTGATTCCGCGCAGTGAGCAGCCTCTTCCTCTTTAAGCCTCTCTGCTTTTGATATCAGTGCTGTAATAGGAGATTATGTTCTGGTCACTGCTGTTAATTGACAAAGTCCAGACATATTTCTTATATATTTAAGGTTGTGTGTGCAAGTCACCTGTGAGTGTGTCTTCCTGTCTGATGGCTGTTGGGTGACACTGCTGTCCAGTTGGCGTTTCATCATCACGATGCTTCTGTTGCTTGAATGTTTCATCCTGCTGTTCTCTAAGACATAAAGCAGATCATTTGATGGAATTAATTCACACGCATTTTATAATTACTCAAGAGATGAATTTACACAAAATGCCAAAGATTAGCTGGTTGCAGCCCTTATATCACCTGCCACAGTACGGCTTTATAATGAAGCAGCTTAAGGGCATTTCAACTATTTAGATTTATGCTAAAGGTTAATCAAAGGAAAATAAAACAGCTAGGCTTCCCTCCATCTTATCAGATACAGCTCTGGAGTGATAAGCAGGAGTTACATAATAATTCCTCTCTGCTCAGTCCACGCTTTCTCTTACAACCAGAGCTAACACACCCACTCACACAGTCACTAAAACATTCACATTTGCTGCTGCCCAACGCTGAACCCACGCTAGTGTGCCAACTGCTGAGCACGATGATGACACCCCAACAAAATGAGGTGGTTATCTAAATATAAATGTACGTGTCACTGCAACCTTTGTTTGTTAAAGATAACAAATTAAATGAAGGCAATAGTTTGGCCCAGTACATTTCAGGATCCCTCTTTTGAATCTGTTTCAGCAGTTTAGAGCACATATTATATACCATTTCGATTTTTCTTTCTTGTCCTTTTTTAAAATAATTACCATGTCTGTCTCTTCCGATCCGCCTTGCCTTCAGGGTCGACGCATTGCCTCATTAGAGCTTAATGTCAGTGAGGGCTATTATAAAAGCCTGACATGACAAGACATGAGAGAAGCAGGGAGAGATATAGGGAGGGAGGGAGTTCTTCTTGCTCTTCATCTTCACTGCCAAGGCCAACAAGCCTTTTGGAAGGTACAGTGTGTTTTTATCCTACCCTTCCCTGAGGCAACACATCAAATGAAATCACACCCAATATTAGCTCTTGGACATCTGAACATGTTGTTGATAGGCCTTTGATGATGGAGCATGAAAAGCTGTTGTTTAGTTGCATAGGTAGCACTGTAGTCATGGCTAATGATACAATAGCGCTATGGTCATGTGATACCTCTTGTTTGGTCCATTTGAGCTCCAAAGGAACAGTGTCTGAAGGGGACAAGGTTTAAGGGTCATTTAGTTGCTATGTTTCACCTCCTGGGCCACTGCCGAAGTGCCCTTGAGCAAGGCACCTAACCCCCAACTGCTCACTGGCGCCGGCTAGACTGGCTGCCTTCGCTCTGACTCAACTGCATGTGCATGTGTGCACGTAACTGTGTGTGTATTTGTATATGTATGTGCATGTTGTAAAAAGTGTGTACTGTATTACCTGTAAAAAAAACGCATGTGTGTGTACGACAGAGTGGAAACTGAATTTCCCCCTCGGGGGATTAATAAAGGTACACCTTCTTCTTCTTCTATTTCCTAGCTTTTTATTTGGCTATATTTGACAGATTATTTGGTAAAGAATGTAATTGCTTGTTGGCAGCCCTACTTTAGAGCACTAATTGTTCAAAAGTGTTAGTGTTTTGGTATAAGGACACTTGAGATTAGTTAAAGTGAAATGAAATCTAGGACTTGGTGACCTTTAACCCTGCGTTGACAAACTATATACAAACTGCAACATCAATGCTGTAGTAGACATAGCATGCATGTTATCTGGTGTCTGTGAACTATGTCTCCGTTTGTATTGATAGTGTAGATCCATATGAATACTTGTTATCTTTGTTAAGCTCTGCACCATTACTCAGTGTGTCTCATACAAGTATGTTGGTGTATTCTTCCCTTGAGGTCAGCCCTGCTGTGGGTGTGTGCCCATATCTGCCAGCTAAAACTTACATAACTGCATGGATCCCGCCTGAACTCAAATGTGGGTGTGTGCTTGACATGGCATTTAATGTTCAAAGTACCACAAATGATTTACTCCCTAAACTGCTTTCTTAAGAAGTACCCGAAGACAAGTTAATGACTTAATAACAAAAGGTGGCCAGGACAAAGTGAGACGTGTTCTGTTTGCTGCCACACCTTCAGTGTCTGTCAGCTTTCCAAGGGAGCTGTTTATCTTTGAGGGTACGGATGGGTATACAGTAGATTTAGGTTTAGAGGGTATTAGCAGGAGGATGTGCAGATAATCAACAGAGGTTGGGCTCCAAACATGCACAGACAGCAGGAGTGTGTACCCATAGAGGTAACTCTAGTGCAGGCCTGGGTATGCATGTATGAGCTCGCCAAACTAAAAACTAAAATACATCAACTTGTTGTACAATATCTGGATTACAGTGTTAGTTTAGTGTATGGCACACACCAATGCAAATGCAGGCTCAGTTGGCTTTGCATTCTATAACACAGGTCAGAGTACATAATAGGTTCATACATGATTCATAATAAATAACAGCTACAGTCAATTCTAAACCAATACATCCAGATGTCCAAGATCAGCTTTATTATTTTCTATATTTAATAAGGTTTACTAGAGCCCAGATGCGTCTAGGAGTTAGAAGCATGTCACACCAAACCTTATACCAAAATCTGTGAACTTAGACTAATTTAACGTAGGCCCAAATCAAGAATAAAACAAGATCAATATTACTCATTTACAGCTACTCTACACAGCTACGACACATGTATTCATCCAAAATAACAATCACAACTAATTGTAGTCAAAATTCGACTTTCTTAACAAGTTATTCCCGCTTCCATTTGCTGTCAAACATAATATGGTGGACAGTGTTCAGCCCTGAACCAGGTGTAACATAATAAATTAATGGAAAAGCTTAATGCCGAATTAAACAAAATTCGTTAATGGATAGTGGGACCTTTTATAATGACTCTGGGAAAGGTATATCTTCCCGGACACGAGTTGAAACATTAAACCTGCAGATTTATACGCGAGGTTTGGTGGAGTTTTTCCCTGTACAAGAGAACTGCTCGCAGCGCGATTCCGAACTCACAAGTGAGCAAACTGAGAGGTAACAAGCGCTTTTTAATATTAAGAAAGTTGATTCCAAGCACAGTAAATACATGATAATTACAAAGTTGTTGTTAAAATGCCCGTTATAGACATGTTTTCCTACCTTGCGGTTGCAGTCGGTGTTCCTGCTGTTCTGTACTGAGGCGTATCTGTCTCTCCTCCTACAACTCTGCGCTCCAACTCTCCTGCGTCACTTATTGACATCCTACTTTAACCAGTCTGGTTAGTTTTCACTTTTCAGGCAGGCAATTAGTGAAATGCATCTTACGTTGTGGGTGAATGACAGCAACTGCCCCTAGAACACGCAGTATGTCACCCAGCGAGCCATGTCACACTAGAGGTGAAAGTTCAACACCTCATGTGAGACAGGTAAACGGAACAAGTGCGACTGTAATCAGTCACCATTGGCTGCGTTCCTTTCCAGAAAAGTCCACCCTGGTCATTTACTTGTCAGGAAACTTAAGCTCTTTGGTGAAGGTGCAACACGAATAATCATTGTAGTGATCGTCGCTTCGGAAATACATTTATATTAGATAGAAACAAGATTTGGCTACTTTCCCAAACTGTGATCAAACATGTAGGCATAACTGTATTTGCACATTTCTTACAAAGTCCTCTAAAAATCCCAAAAAGCATAGGCCTATGTGCTAATTCAGAAAGCAGATAATGTCATAATGTCAACTGTCATCTACACACTATAGGCATGCTCGCCAAAATGTAATCCCAAAAATATAATAAAATATAGCCTTTTTTTATTGTTATCCAACAACTTCTAAAACCTCAACTTCATCCCTAGTGCATAGATTATGTCAAATCTGTGTGCCATTTTAAGGTATTATGTTGTTTAACTTGCTTATTTTTACTACCGAGAGATGTGCACATATTTAAAGTGTTGCATAATTTCAGGAAATTCTGCAGGAGGTTGTGTTCCTGCATGGCAATCGTTTTTAAAAAGATGAGAATATTGTCTGTCAGCATCCTCAACCACTTGCAGTGGCGGTTCTACGGGGTGGCACGGGGTGGCAGCTGCCACCTCAGAAAAATGCCTTGCCACCCCAGCTGCCACCCCATTTGGCAGCTTTGTTTTGAAAGAAAAGTTGTGGCTCATCGGACATTTATGAGAGAAAATCTCTAATGTCCGAGTGCAAGTGAATGCAGCACAAGACGCGAGCCTTGTAACCCCTCCCCCCCCCTGGCGCGAGCTTGGAAATATGATTGGCGGCGATTTCATTTGAACGGGAGGACAGCGCAAAACGAGAAGCATTTCGGATACAAGTAGACAGAAGGAATGAGGTATTTGCGGTCAGGGTATGGCTGGGGTAGGCTACAGCCATACCAATAAATGGCTTAGCCCCACCATGAAAAATGATGTTAAAGTAAGCAAAATAAAGTCTGCCAACTCGCGCGGAGTAAATTGCACAGACAGCAGTTAGTAAGATTGATTTCAGTAGCCACTTGTCTGGAAATACCGAAGAGTAGAAACGGTTTTGAAAACTTTTGTCACGTAGTGATCGTCTTCTCAATAGAACATCTTTGATAATGTCTTCTGGCCAATCAGAATCAAGATAACAGCGTGGTGTTGTTGCAGGAAGTCCCGACGGAGAATACTTTTGCTGTAGTACATCTCGATATACATCGGTACAACTATAAGACCCCACGGTTTGATGATTGATAGGTGTGTGGGCTGTCTTTCATTTTGACACACAGAACAATGGGGGCTATCCACCCTTATCCACAAGGTAAAGTAATTCACACAGCCTCTCCCCTCTCCTCTCTGTGAGGAGCAGCAGGTTCAGCTTTCAGAACAAAGTAACAAAAAACTAAAATGACATTCATTTTTTTAAATACGTTGTGTAGTAATATATATTTATTTATTTTTCTTCTTAAGAGAGCACCAGAATGTGTATTTGATGTTAGTATTTCAAAAAATCTCCTGGGGGAGAATCCCCCCAGACCCCCCTGCAGGGGTTGGGTTTTCAACTCTTTCACCTGTGGGGAAATTGCAGGATTGGCTCCAGGTCGCCCTTTTTATTTACTACAAGACAAATGTGCCTTTTTATTTCATACAGTTCAATTTGGATTGAGACAGGGAAATAATCTAAACCGCACGCGTGGCGTTTCACTGTCAAGGGAAGCGTGTATGTAATTACATTGCAAATACTGACTTGAGCCCCACCACTGTATGGGTTAGCCCTACCATAGATTACCCAACACAGATACTCTGGCGCCGCAACTGTTTGCGGTCTACTATGACAAAGAAGAGCCTATCAAGTTTGGCTGTACTCAGCATTGAATCAAAACGCACCATTGCTTTAAATCTTAATAAGTTTGTGTGGCGTTTGGCTGATCAAGATGGTAATCGCCACATTCAGCTGTTATAGGCATGCCAACTTGATGCTCTGCTCACGGATGAGTCGATGAGAATAATAAACTATGTAAGATGATGACCTTACATGTGTAAATATATGTTCCTTCTTTGTGGGGGTCTGCCCCCAAAAAACAGTTTCAAGTCCTGAGAAAGTCAATTAAGACGGTGTGTAAAACTAGGCCAGTAGACTAGGTGAGTAGGTAAGGACTTTCCACTGGATAATAACTGCAGCGATGTATGTTTTAGCTGAATACAGTTTTAACCCTAATTGATGCAGTTAGTCATTTCTTTAATGTTTGTTCTTTCTGATGTAAAGTCAATGTTGTAACTGTTTGCAATGAAGTCGTGGGGCGCTGAACTGTTCCTTTGATTCTTTTGAATTATGATAGTAATTACTGGTCTTTCAAATTTGAAGGAGGGTGAGCAAGCATCTTGAGGAACGTTCATCATTAACTCCTCCAAAAAAATATAGTTTATTTAATAATAACACTGAATATGTGAATCATAACAGTGATTGATAGCTGATAGGAATAATATGATTGTTAATATTATCATATTCATACAGACACACATCGATGAGACGGTTAATTAATGTACTTATTGCAGCAGTCTGCATATTTGGTACCCCTGCTGGTCTAAGAGTTAAACCAACTCATTCAGTTAAAATTCATTAAATTACGTGTGCCACCTTATATATTTATATTTAAAGCTTTACTGATGTGCTACAATAATCTCACCTAATGTTATTTTGTTAAAATATCAATATTGTGGATTTCCAAGTTAACATTGATTGATATGACTGCGATTAAATCAGAATATACTTCTGCCAGGGGATGCCAGCCCTCAAATTCTCCTGCCACCCTCTTGCCACCCCATGAATATTTGTCTAGATCCGCCCCTGACCACTTGCCAAAAGATTTACAGCTTTGGTTAATTGTCTGCAGGAAGAATAGTGCCCTCTTCCTGTTCTGACTTATTTTTGCTGGCAAAAAGATGAAATGTACTTTAATTTATTCAACTAATCACGTCCTATATCATTTAAACTGAAAGAACATATGAAAGGTTTTTCCAAGTCTGTCTAACTCCATTATTGTAATTTAGACGTCTTAATCAAATCCAGTGGGTATCTTCCAGAGTGAGTCCATTTCTGTACATAACACCCTCTTTGTGTTTCCCTGAACAGTGACTCCTTGTTGAGCTGCAGTGGGAAAGTAACACAAAGAGGGAACTCTGTACTGAAAAGACTTGGAAGATACCCTTTTTCATATTTTTCTCATACCTTCAGATACAGAGGGAAAATATTACAAAGGCATTCACATTCAAATGTAATTTAGACTTTTTATTAACCTGTGTTTAAATCACCTGACCTGTTGTGCTGAATTATTTCATGGTTGTTTCTGCTTTGTGTTGCTGTTGTCTGAAATAGGAGCAATTCCAAAAGGAGCCACAAGAGGTCAGTGTTGTTTTACATAAAAACAATTAAAACGCATCCATCATTGGCTCAGTGGTTCACTTTAATCCAGATTATCATCTATCATAATTACATCATAATAATACCATAGTTATAATGCAATATTACATGTTTGATTGGAATGTCCTCATTATTTAAAGGTCTATAGCCAATTACAATTAAATGTGTATTATGCCTAAATTAATATAACATCATTACATTTAGACGTGTGTGCAAATGTCTGTTATAGTATGAAAATAAGGGACTGCATATTTTATTCTAAACTAAAGTCTTTATTGATTGCTGGATTCTCGTTGGGTCTTCTGCATAATATAGCCTATCCTTGTTTTTTCAATATTACATTTCAATATAGTTAATTTCATGCTGGGAATAAAAGGATACAATCTGCGCAGTTACTCAAGAAACATAATCCAGTGCCAGTGCTCTGTCGGAACCCTATCATCCTTCTCTCCCCCTCCTCCCACAGAGGATGCAGGACAGTGTGGACCTGACTCCTGGCGCCAGAGAGAAGTGGCAGTGATCATCACGAGGACAGTCAGAAATCACGCTCTGGGATCAGATTCATTTACTTGTTTTTATTCCGGCTTTACCCCTACTGATCATTCACTTATTTCACTTGACTCGGGACAGCATGACGGAGATCGGATTTACACAATTTGGATTATTTCAATGATGGTTCGCTTCAAATGCGCATTTCCACGGAGCTGCAGCTGAGGTTTCATTCAAAGTCCGATTGGATTTTCTAACAGCGTGATGGATACAAATGAGTTCGCAGTACTGAAACTTTTTGTTGTTGGGATTTTGGGTGAGTATGTTTTATATATATATTTTTCTTATTTGCAGAACGCATGGTAACGATAGAAAACGGGATAGTGAGTTATTACAGGTTGAAATAGCATCACAAAGAAGCGAGGAGTTTATTCCCACCAATTAACATAATAAAATATTGAACACATCAGTTCATCATTAAATTGCCACACTTCTATATCTTATTTTGTGTTCATGAGTGTGTCAAGTTGCAACGTGCACATAATAAGACTTATAAGAAGTCCCAGGGCAAATCTATCACATCACATGCACTGAATGTGGAATATATGCCCTTTTGGACAGACCTCATCTGACCTATATTGTTGCTAATGGATATTTCTAGATCCAGCTCATTAGTTATTGGTTTAATAATTAAATTATGTTTAATGGTTGTTGAATCCAGTTGTGAAACATTACTGAGCTGTTTTCATGATTAAGATGCTCGTGTGGATGTGTTCTGCTAAACATGAATCCAGATAATCTGCTGCTGTAAACCCTGATATATATAGCTGTAGTAGCAGTGTAAGCAGAGTAAATGCAATGACTCAGTGGTGAAGAGGAGTTCAGATATCGAGCTGGTGTGCAGCACAGTGACTTGGTTAAGTAGCCTGAGTGCTCTCAGTGAGCTGTTGTTGGGCTGATATCGGGGCCACCTGGTCTGACACTGATTGAAATGACCTGTCTTCCTCCCATGTGGATACATGAGCCAGTAGATATAGGAATTTCAAGGTCTGTGGTTCAGAAGAAGTTCAAACACAGGTGCTTATCTACAGTGATGCTTTACCTTGAGTGCCTCTGAAAGGCAGCTACACATTAAAGTGGCTTGATAAGAAACAAAATCTACTTTATTGGCCAAGAATGTGTACAAATTAAAGGAATTTGAATTTTGTATTTGCATAGACAGGGAAATGCATATAAATAGACATTAGGGCAACACAGAAAAGATGAGATAGCAAATGGAAGGACTATGTCACCAGTATGTGAAATATAGGTGTATGTATATATAAAGCATGAATGACAAACAATGGATTAAGATTATAAAATATACAATTTATAATATAATAAAGCTGAGTTATGATCATTTGGAGTTGGCTGGTGTTGACAATTTACATTATATTGCTGTAAACAAGCCAAGTGTTCTGTAGCTCATGAAGAATATCCAAATGAAATACATACTTATTAGTATTGATGATTACATACAGTGTGTACATCTATAAATACATGTAAAAACATGAATGCATTTACATTAGGAAGTCCTTGGTCATTTTAAAGAGAAAAGTCTTGTGGTAGTTAGTGAGATGGGGGCCAAGTCCGGACAGGACCTTCAGCCTGGACTCCCCTGGGTCTCTGCCATGTAGCAGCTGTGGCCCTATGCGCTGTACGGCCACGCAGAAAACTAGCTTAGATGGACCTTTTATGACTTAAAGCATGTGTTATGCTCAGTTGCTGGACATGCCAGTGTAATGGGAAGCAGGAAGAAAAGACTGTTTTTTATGTGAGTCCACAAATTGCAAATTTCACCACAGCTGCTGCTGTCAAAGCAATTATATTCCCATGTTGTGAAGACATGCAGCAATGGTTTCCTCTGACAGCTCTTGTCTAGACTCAAAGAGTTTCCCATCAAGACCCCCGTTGGGAAGAAGAAAGGTGGAGGCCAGATGCAGCCAGTTCAAAGACAAACAAATCGTTCTGATTTGTTACTTGAGTATAAGATCCCATCTGCACCGCAGCAAAACACTGATTCCCACTGACTGGGAAGCATCTGCATCTTATCCTAATAAACAGCTATGCACAGTCTCACAGCAAAGGAAAAGCCTTGGGGTTTTTCTGTTCTATCTGAAAAATACCATTCTTGTGAACTATTATAGTGAAATGTATTCATAGACCCTAGGTGAGATATTGTTGTTTGTTGATCTCAGTTCATGTAAAAGGCTGATGTTCATGGGCTGTTTCCTTACACATTGATGTTGTTACACACAGTTGTGTTCATCACCTCCACATTCCTGTAGTGAAAGGCTTTCAAGTTCACAAATCAATCCAAATCATTTCTTTGTTAGATGAAGAAATGTGAGCTGGGCAGATTGTGTCTGGTTTTGCCAAAGTGCCTTTTATTTGTTCAGACTAAAGGATATTTCTTATTGGCAAATCTTACAATCTACTCTTTTCTAGGCAAATGTGTGATATTGTATTTCTCCCACTATCTCTCACCTGCAGTGGAAGCATGTTAAGAGCATTATTAATCTTTCAGTTGCCGTTAAAGATTCACCAGAAGGGTTTGTCTCTTCGCTCATCGTGCTCCTATCAAAGCATGCTGACGGCTTGCTGACTCTTAGTCCCAGTGTGGGAATCTGACTAAGAACCATAAGGTCAGCAGATTGCAGAGGCGTTTCATAGATGCACCTATTAACTCAATGCTTATCCATCTGACCATTAATTATTTAAAGGTTCCACTAAAAACGGTACAAAAGCTGCAATGTTCTCATCTCACCTGGCCTTTACTATGGAATTGCAAGCATGTGCAAATCTAAATTAATTTGCCTGTTTGTTGGACAATACAAACGTCTAAATATGTCAATTTGTGCTGTGAGAAATTATGATTGACACATTTTGTTTCCATATATACCATAGAAACTCAAATTAATACATAGGATGAAAGCTATTCTTTATATATCAATGTGTTAACGTCATGTGTTGTTCAAAATACTGTATATCAAATACAACAAATTCATTTCAGAGGAAAAACCAAATGCCATTATCTGATATAATTTGCAGGAGACGTCATACACTGGTACATGCTCCTCAAAGCAGCAGCAAGAGGGCAGAGACAGAGGAGGAAGGTAGTTATTTGTCTCGATATTTGACAGCGAGCTGATTTTCTGCCAAACGACCTTCACATTCTATCACAGAACAGAATAGGTGGTAATGAGCACTATTATACTCAGCATTGAATTGAAGGTGTAACTGGTGACTGTATAATGATAGACTGAAATGATCTAATGATGACCTGAGAGGGCCAAATGTCATGACATTCAGAAACAGGTCCGTTGAGTTTGATTTGGTATATGAGAAGAGCTCTTTGTTCAAATTGTTCTCACCACAGGCAAAGTGTGCAATTGTCTGCGACAGCTGTAAGAAGTTGTAAAAGCATTACTAAGATTATATGTAAAGCTCCCTGGCAGGGTTCATGGTGCTAGTGTTCAGAAATAAATAAAAATAAATCTGGGGGTGTGGCGTTAGAAAGAGTTTAGCAGACATAAAGAGGTAACATCAGGGTGAATACGTCCACTTCTTATTTACCTTCTATGGATAAGTCTGATGTTGTTTATGCTAGGTTGGCTGTCTGTTGTGCGTTCTTCTATTTATTTTCGGTAAATACAGACCAGTCGAGTGGGGGTTTTTCTGATACCACTTGTGTTGTATACAGAACATGAGACGTCTGGTTATGAAGGTTTCAAAGTTGTTTAAATGCACCTTTTGACGTACTTGTGATAAATAATGGAAGTAATAATAAATGCCTATTAGTTTTGTTTTTGCGTAATTCGTAATAAGACCTTTATAATTGATAGCACGTCAGGTAACTGTCAGTTTTATCCACTGCGTACCAATTCATCTTGTAATAAATACTCCTACAGCAGTCATATCATCACAAGGTGAGCAATACCAAATGAACACATGTCAGATTTGGATTTTGTTCATTTTCTAATTAATATGGTGGTGAGCAAATCGCCCGACTCTTCCCAGAAGTCTTCTTGAGTTCAGTCTAGTATGGACTGCAACAAAAATGTCAATGAAGGTCTTGGATTTATTAATGCCCTTTTAGCGCTCTTGTTTGGCCTCACAGTCTTTGACCCGGTGTTACAATTTTAATGTATGACTCGTCACACTGTGTCTGTTTCGGCATACTAATATTTCTCACTGTCTGTCTGTCTCCCTCTCTGCCTCCTCTGCTGTCATTACTCTTTCTCCTTTTTGTCTCTCAGACAGATTGATGAACAGCATGTTGGCACTGTCCTGACCGCCTCCAAGGCAGAGGCCCTTGGTAAACAACTGACAGAAATACAACTTTTATGCATCCGGTTTTACCAAGGAAAATTGTAATCGGGTAATCCAGCCCGGTTTTAATGGGCGTCAAATTCAGAGGTTGGTCAAATTTGAGACCAAAGGGTCCTGAACAAGCGTTTCTATGTGAGGAGTGGGGATTCAAAATGGGTTAGGAAATGATCTGTGAGATGATTTAAGCATCCCTATTCATTTTATATCAGAACTCATCTGTCTCATTATCCATGTGTCTGTCTATTGCTGTTTCCATTACATCGGTGATGAGAATTTGGCCCGAGTCAGAGTGATAACACATTCATCTGCTGTACTTTGGCTTTTATCACACAGATTGTGCCAAGGGACTGTAATTAATGGCCAGGACAAGTTGACATATTTATAACTGACTGGCTGTGTGGGAGACTGAATCGCTCAGCGGGGTGAAGTGTTTACTGCCAAAGGACGCAGACAAATAATCAGGGGTCCTGCATTTGTCATTGAGCCCAGTCCCAATTTATCAGAGAAGAACATGTGACCCATTTCCATTTTTCCACTGAACCTCTACATTTAGAGCTTCGTCTCTTTGTAGCCACGCAACTGTGACTCCTGTCAAAAGCATTTAGTGTTTTTTAAAAGTGGATAATTCAAGCCTTTTTCATTTTATTCCAAACAACAAATGTTTGCTTTTTATTGGAGGCAAGCATTTCAATGGAGCTAATTGTTGTGGTTTGTCAGAGACGGGGTGAAACAGTGTAGCTTCAGGCCATTTTTGGCTTTTATGTTTTTTAATTATAAACTTATCTAGAGTTGAGGAGAAGTGCACAGTGAATGGTGATGAAAGCCCGAATTGTGTTTTTCCTTTTAATTATCTTTGCTAACGAAGAATGATGTGGAATTTATACGTGTGCTGATTCCGCCACATTCCGCCGTTCACAGTTTTATAATCACATCTGTGCTCCTTATCTGTCACCAACAGCCTTCTCTGTGCATCTGTGTGAGAATGCGATGGTTTATGCTCATACGAACACACTTTTAAAAACATTTTTGATGACCCTATTCCGTTTAAATGCCACAGACACATTGTTCAGGAGAGCAGCAGCTGCAATGCTTGCACAAACAAGCCATGATAGCTCATAGACAAATGGGTTCTCTCCACAGGGGCCTATTCTGCTGAAGCTTTGCTGTAATTTTCCTCTCCACGTGGCAAATGGACTGCATTTATATAGAGCCGCTATTCCAAATGCCCTCAGAACTTTATGTTCACCCACCACATGCTGTCAAACCAACATCCCTGCAATCACGATCTGACCTGCTCCGGCACCTGTCCTACATGCACAGTGTACAGGTTTGAAAAAAATGGCAATTCTCTCCCGAAAGTCCCACATAATGAATTCTCTCTTCTCCCCCATTGGCATTTTATTTCTTTCTCTCTCCATCATGGTCATGTAGTACTCCGCCTCACCCCCCCCCCC